>NC_056590.1:16343489-16413489 GCF_018340385.1 Cyprinus carpio | reverse complement strand
GAGAGAGTGAGTCCGCGATACCAGGATGACATAATTAAATAATTGTACACAATTTTGAATAGAGTTTTAATATTTTATTAGCTAAACAAACGCAAAGCTTCCACCAAAAACTGTTCCTGGCAAGAGTATAGTGCTGACTTCAGTTACCCGGATGAGCCTGTGTGATTAGCTTTTACCGGTCGTTATCGAGGGATAACATACTGTACCTCGGAATGTCGCGACTGACCAATCAGAATCAAGTATTCTACAGAGCCGTGTAATAATATTTATTCATTTTCAGCTTTTTAAATAATGGAATGTGTTCATTAGCATGTTATCTTATGAAGTGGCATCGAATTTGGGATCAAGTATTGTTTTTGTGTTCCAAAAACTGCCACAGTTTATTTTACTATTTTACTAATTGGTTTTCACGCCTCAATTTCTGTTCCATTGCTGGTGTGCAAAACCTCTGCTCAAAACTAGAGGAAAACTGTTTGATTGAATCACTAGAAATAGGTAAACAATTTTGCTCAGTATGGACTGAATGACCCTGGCTGTGATAAAAAGACCATAAAATAAAATAAAATTAAATAAATAAATGAAATGTTCATACTGTTTCTATGGACTAGAATGTTTGAGGAGGAGTCTCATTGGCCAATATGTGATGCAAGCTAGTTGAAATCGAGTGGTACCCAACTGGCTTGTTCTGTATGGCCACCTCCACTTGTACCTGTCTGGATTCTGACAGTTTAAGCAGTGGTGAAATCTGCTTTTATAAAGAGCATCCAGCAGTGGATTCATAGGCCATTTAACCCTATTAATGTGATTTATGGTTCATGTGGTGAAATGTTAAGATTCTCTCTTACAGGATGGAGCGAATGAATGACCTGCTAGTTGGGATAGAGGTGAAGTATGTGCATTAACAAATTAAGAGATGGCTCCTGTAAACAGTGATGCAAAAGTAAGAGCTTGTAGCTACAAAGTACTTTTGACACCTGACAAATTTGTCAAGCGTGCGTTTATACCCAACGCACTACAAAAAAGCCACAGGAAATGGGGGAGCTGAGGGTACAGAGTCTCTTCATATTTGTGAACTTAATATATCAATACATACAGTTCCTTTTCTATTCTAGATGTAGAAATACGAAATACTAGATGTTGAGATACTTATACTTACATACATATCTCCCTACGTGAGTCTATTATTTTTTTTTCTTATAAATGCCAAAATATATAAAAAAAATACAAATACAAAATTGTATTTTTATAAAATACAAAAACATATAGACATTATTATTACTGATCTAAACCTGCCATTTTTATATGTAGTTGGTGTTTTGGACATGTACAGTGTACACAGTGTATCTACAGTGTTTATTCCAGTCACACTGAAAAAAAAAATAAAAAAATAAAATAAACTTCAATGATCTTCCTGATCTCATTCGTGGCTTACCATGTTAGTCTGAATTTAGAGCTGTATTATGGACCAGACCAATGGGACCAGTGCCCTGAGGCCTCAGACTATCAGGGACCATTAAACCTCATGGCCAGAGACTTCCAAAGGAAACTGGGCCCTTAGAGCATACAGTGTAAGCTGACCACTAGGGCCCCCCGGCCCCTCAGCATGCAGCACAAAATAAGGCCCCCGGCTACTATTTTTAGTCATATAATGTTAGCCTATCAAACCACAAGTTTCATAATTTTTTTGCCTTGTCTCTTAAAGTATGATAATGTGTGCACCACTGGGGGCTCTCCAAAGATGAGATGCCCAGGAGCCTCACAAGATCATGATCCAACCCTGCATTCATTATTGCTGCTACTAAAATTGCCCAAGGAGAGCCATGGAGTACCTGCTCATTTTGGCAACTCATTCTATTTTTTATTGTATAAAATGATGTTTTGAGAAAGCAATCGACTAAAATTCAAACATTCATCAACATGCTGCAGTAGTACATTTTAACGTTAATCATTTCCGCACCAAAGGAAGCTGCCTTCTTCTGGTGTTTTCGCCGTCTGGCAATTCATTTGCATCTTGCATGCACTGCTAGGGTTAAGCATATAAGATGAAAGGAATTATTACCACGCATTTGAATAGCATGTTGCAGTCTCTCCAGCCACCCCCAGATTGATCGATTGCTTTGTTTATCATTCACAAACCCATCTGTAATAAATCTATTTTCCCTCTCTCCTTCTCGTTTCATTTATTTAGGCATAATTATGCATTAATTGATGCATGGCTGGTTCTGATTGTGTCAAACGATCCATGCGTTTAGTTGGAGATGTACAGCGCGCAGCCCAGATGCTCACAATGGGGAACATGCTCATTAGCCACCCGCTCCAAAAGCCTCAATGACTTTCTTTTGTGTGTCTCTAGATGAGGGGGAAAAGGCTTACTCTACAGGGACGGAGTTATCTTGATGAAAAAAGGTGAGCGGTGGTTATAATGTTCATCTAGACAAATGGTTGTGTGCCACCCCATTGTCTGCTCTCATTGAGTTCTCCTGCCATGGCCTACTATTAATCTATATGCGAGTGCTACACAATGTATAGATAATGGTTAACACTTTTTAACCTGATGGTTCTAACTGTGATTATTTATGTTGTAAAAAAAAAAAAAAAAAATGGCTACTTGTTTCAAGACATTTTGCAATTTAAGTCCAACCTACATACACCTTTTATGTTACGGCAAGTTCCTGACACATTTTCCTACTCTGTTATCCTTGTATGAAAAGTCAGTTTCATTCGCAGAAAAAAAAAAAAAAATAATAATAATAATAATAAAAATAGTCAGATAAAGTGGCAGTTGTGAAATATAAAGTCGGCAATTAGGAAAAATAGTTACTGCGAGATATAAAGTCACAATTGTGATGAAAAAAGCAGCAATTTTTAGATATAAAGTTGTAATTTTGAGAAAGTTGCAACTATGATTTTAAGTCACATTGTGAGATTTAAAAATCACAAATGAGAAACAAAGTAAGTTCAAATACAGTAAATAAATAATTCAATTTTGAGCTATAAATGTCACATTTTGAGATATTCTGAGATACACAATTACGAGAAACAAAGTCGCAGTTGTAAGATATGAAGTCACGTTGTGAATTGTAAAGTGGCAATTATGAGAAACAAAGTCGAGAAATATAAACTTATGTGCTAAATGCTAAAGTTGCTATTCTTTTTATCTTTTTTATTTTTTGTAAGGCCTCCATATTGGACACACTCCCATTTTGTTAACAAACTGTCTGCCACTCATTTTCAGCTTCTCATTGATTATGACCACTGGAAGATAATAAAGTAGAGCTACTCTCCGTGTAGAAATTTCTTGACCCTGAATAACTGAATGATTAATAAGAAGTTGAGCGTTGCTGTTTTGATGTGGAGATGTAATGAGAGGGTATGCGTTCACCTTGCCCTAGGCCTCGCTGGGAGGTAGATGGACCAGATGCACGTCCAATCCAATACCTCAGTCAGTGTTTGGCTTTCGTTAAAGATGAATGCTCTACGAGACTTGATTCAAAACGCACAGCTCCCATTCATCACCGGGAGTCAACATTTGATCATAGAGCAAATAAAACTGAGTGCAAACAGACAGGTTTGGAAATATAATAATAATAATAATAATACTTATAATAATGTTTTGGAAAGATTCTGAGTTTGAGCTATCTGACAATCCCCTGTTGGCCCTGACTGACCCGTGTAGTGTGGACTGTTAAGTGTTGTTTTCTATCTGAGCTCAATTCAGTCCTTAAATGGATGACCTCACTTTACCCACATGTCTGTCTAATGTGCAGACACAACATGGACACAATGTGTGTGTTTGTGTTTGAGCTTGTGAGCGTGCATTGAGGGCTTTCATTTTGACCTAGTTTGACTTGCCACTTGTGTTAGCTTCAAACCTACTGACCCCCATCTCCCAGAGTAAATCTGCCACTGTCACTGTCTGCATCAGTCAAGGCCATGTTTCAGTGCACATATACACAAACCTCTCACTCAGCCTTCAATCTCCTGACCACAATTCAACCACAAACGGCAGACAAAACAGTAGCATCATCCACACTGTACTGCTGTTTTAGTAGGAAAAGTGAACTCTGATAACATACTTGATTTTTTTTTTTTTTTTTTTTTTTTTTTTTTGATTGAACCAAGATCAAAGAGAAGAAACAAGACTGAACATAATATGTAGTAATTTATTAAAGGAAAACTTAACCCAAAAATGAAAATTTGTTAAATAAAAATTCTCACATTCAGGCTATTCACGATCTTGGAGAAATTTAGCATAACGTCACTTGGTAACCAGTGGATCCTTTGCAGTGAATGGGTGCCGTCAGAATGAGAGTCCAAACAGCTGATAAAAACATCACAATAATCCACAAGTAATGCAATAAATTCACAAACTTTGAGTATTTCATGAATTCACCAAGTCATTTTTAACTTTAAATCAGCTTTAAATCAGAGTCCTCTGTTCATAATATTGCTCTCTGCAGTGAATCAAGGGAGAAATATGCACATATCAATCACTGTTTACAACCAAAATCAGTCCAAAACAGCTCTTAAAAAATATGTTGGTGGATTTTGATGTGAGAGGACTTTTTCACTGAAGGAAACATTATTATGGATAGAGGACTGGATTTTTGGCCAGACATGATGATTTAAAGTTAAAATGCCTTGATGGATTTGTTTCAGGGTTTTTTTTTTTTTCTTCTTCTTTTTTGTTTGTTTGTTTGTTTGTTTGTTTGTTTGCTACAGACATGCAGCTTTTCACTTCACAAGACATTAACTGATGAACTGGAGTCATGTGTTTTAATTGTGGATTATTGTGATGTTTTTATCAGCTGTTTGGACTCTCATTCTGACGGCACCCATTCACTGCAGAGGATCCATCAGTAAACAAGCAATGTAATGCTAAAGTTCTCCAAATCTGTTCTGATGAAGAAACAAACTCAACTGCTTCTTGGATAGCCTGGCAGTGAGTACATTTTCAACAGTTTTTCATGTTTGGGTGAACCACTCCTTTAATATTCAACATTCTGACCATCTTCATCCTTCTGTTTTCATTTCACAATTACTTGTTTCTTCACTGGCTTCACCTTTCTATCTTCCCATCTTCCATCTTATTGTTCCTACACACCTAATTAAATGATCACATCTGTTAACATTAACAAGCACTTTGCTTCACTGACACCCAGCCAAAGGCATGCTTAATGTCATTTACCTAAGCAGAACATGTTGCTGGAATAACATCCTGAAATAGCATGCATATCAGACAGTTAGATTTCAGGGTTGGGTTTAGTGCTGCATTTAGAGGCTTCAACAGTATTCTTTTCAATCTTACATTGATCTCTGATTTTGGGATGTAAAATCAGTAACTGTATTTCATTATTATATACGTATGTATTTATGCATTTGTTTGTTTAACTCAGTTGCATTTCTAATGTAATAATCATAGATTTTGTTCATCACAATTCATTCAGGTGTTTACCATACCATTTACCATATACCATATGTAGATTATTTGACCTAAAGGAATGTGTTTTAATTTCAAATTAGTGGTGATCAGGTTGGTTACCAAGCTGAATTCACTGTTAAAAACTTTGACATGAGGTGCATTTAAGGGCCTTATGTAGTTGGGACACTTTGTAATTCAACTTTTTTTCAGGTACAAATTTACACCCCTGGGTTTTGGATTGGGATCAGTTTAGGGCTGTGATTGTTAATAAGAATGCTGTTTCAGGACTAATAATACTGTATATGTTCTTTTGAGATAATTTACTTGAATAAATCATGTTGTGCCCAGTGGGCATAGTGTCACTTTTACAGTTCACTAATACATTAAATTGTCACTGTGTTTTACACAGATTACACAGTATATATAAAGTATGACAGAAGAAATTAACAAATATTTCATCACATTTGGCGTTTCCTTGATTCTTGTGTATGTCTAACGGCAAGACTTGACATTTGTGTGTGGCGTGCTACACGTTTGCCATGTGCACTGTATGATTTAGTTCACATACACTGTTTCTTACATGCACAGAGAGTTTTCTATGAACTTCCTCTTTCTCTATTTTTTTTCCTGTCTGGTTGGTTATGGTCATTAATCTTCCTCTAATTTCTGAGCGTTTACTGTAGTCATGGGGGCAACTCTGCTCCTGTTTTTTTAAGAAACCATTTCACCCAGTTGCATCATAACTTTAGATAAGGGTCATTTCTCTGGCTCCCGGTATTCCCTGTGACTTTAGCCATTCATTAAAGAGACTTGACCTTCATCCATTAATAATCTGTATGTCTCTCCAAAGCCCCAGCATTGAACTCCTCCTGCTCGGGTCAGTTTGGCACAGACGTTATGTGTACAATATGTAAATTAGTCTACCTGGAAGGAGTTGTGAAATGAAAACTCATTCTTGTTTACTGAAGACTCCTATTTTACCCTTTGTGTGTTACTGCAAGTGGAATAAGAAGGGATATTACAGTACATGTGTTTGGTTTTGAAACTCTGAAATTACTTGATAATCTTGTAATTTATTATTACTGCAATGAAGGCTCCAGTGAGCTTTCACATGCTGTTAAAACAAACCATAGCAGATCTCCAGTGATCATTTGCTGGAGGCCAGACCATGCCCGCAGAGCGGATTTAGTTGATATCAGGAGAACTTTATAACATCTTCCTGGAAAACCCTATTAGCATTGTGTAACGGACTGAGCATGACAAGGAAGATTCAAATACAAGCTTTATTTAAAACAGATCGTGGTCAAGACAGGCAGTGTCGAAAACCAGCAAATGACAGAATCCAAGGCAGGGCAAAGGGTAATCCAAGAAACAGGCAAAGGTCAGGGCAGGCAGCAAAACTTTCACAAAAACAAGGCAACAGTCCAAGATCAGAATCCAAGTGAGCAGTCCAAAGTTGCAAAACAAACAATGCAAAGGCTATGGCAATGGGAATGAAAATGGCAATGGTAGAGATGGGATGTTTGACACTGAGGCTCCGAAGCCTGTTTTACTCTATTGAAGCAGACTGGTTCGAAAGACTGTGACGAGGCTTGATTCAAATCTCCGTGATCACGTGACATATGAAACAGCTGAAGCGAGGTGACTGATTTGAATCTTTGGCATGGCGTCATTCATTATAAGGAGACGTGAAATGCTTGGTGCTCCCTCCCTGCTTCATAGTAACATAGTAACAATTTCATGTGTGGACAATTATTCTCAGAATAAAGACAGCTGCTATTGCAGAGTATTGCTTTTTTGGTGAAACTGGGATCAGCAAGATGTGTGAATCATTTGAAAGTGGTTGCTATAATTGCAGCTGACCATTAGATGTCACTAGACTTAGGTCTGTATTTGAGGCTTTAAAGCTTTGAATCTTTTTTTGGTACAATCAGTAGGGATGGCTGACGCGAAACAGACATTTCAACACAGTGTTGAGATCCCGAAGCAAAGATGTTTCGAAACATGCATGCTTCACCCAGAGTTCGAACCTAAGGTGACAGGCTCTGACATGCCAATCAAGCACACTAACCACTCCCCCAACTCACTTGGTGAATTGACAAACAGAACATATACGTTATAATTTGTCAATTCGTTTAACTGTTTCATTGTCAATTCTGTTTCAGAGCAATACTTGAAAATGACCACTAGGTGACACTGTAGATACGGGTTTCGAACGGGTTACAGTTCACTAGGTGACACTGTAGATACGGGTTCTCTGCATATTTGCTTCGACTGTTTCAGTGTTTCACAAAGCCTCACTCTGCCCACCATTAACATTCAGGTAAAGGCCTCGAAAGCTTCACAAGGCTTCATCTGCTCATCTCTAGGAAATGGCAATGGCAAACAAAGAAAACACTTGGTAGAATCCATTGTCAGCATAACAATATTTCGCAATGTGAGAGTGTGTGTGTGCAGCTTAAATAGTCCTCCTTATTGGAACCAGGTGTGTATGTAATCAGTTAATAGACACTGTGAAAAATGCTAAGGTATGGCTAAGAAAGTGGCAGAGGTTCGGGATAGAGTGCCCTCTAGCGGAGCATATGGGCACTCCAGCTGGAAATCGTGACACATTGATAAACAATTAAACCTAAAGTCATCTGTACTGTAGACGAAAACTGGCTATAGCAATATCTATCCACACCAGTGTTGGGGAAGCTACTCTGAAACTGTAGCTTGACCAGCTACAAGCTACTCGTAAATTAAAATAGCTAAGCTTCATTCAAGCTACCCTTTTGAAAAAGCAGCTAGCTACACTACAAGTTAATGTCAAAAAGTAGCTAGCTACATTGAAACTACTTTCAGTTTTTTTTCATTAATCTTTTTTTATACAATTAACATTACAAATAACTAAATAATTATTAATGAAGAATTTTAAGTTTTTAAAATTTTAAGTAAAAACATACAATAAAAAAATAATGAATTCAAAAATAAAATATAAATCATTTGAAAACAACATACTTTAAAGAAACCATCATCAAAAATACTATGCCAAATGAAAATTGATTGGGACAATTTTCCAAGCCATTTCAATGACAAAAAGTGTCCCAATCATTTGATTTTGTAAACTATTCAATACACACAATAATAAAATACTGTATCTTTAAATAATTATTTTAGTTATATTAGTATATTGCTATAAACGTAACACCATTGTAAGAAATAAATGTATGCAACATAAACTGGATATGGAGGAGTCATAAAATAAGCAGGTTAAACTCACAGCACATGCGGAATTTACTGACTGTGAGTGGAGACATCAATCATCAGCTGCGCGCGTGAATCCCACCACAACCATCCTTTGCCAAATGATAAGCACACTGCTATATCACAAATTTATTTTCTGTTCGATTAGTGTTCATTACAAAACTGTGGGGGGACAGATTATATTATGACAGTTCATCATTGTAAAATAGACATTTGATCTGAAACTTAGTTTGTGATCTAGTCAGAAGACGACACTGCTTCAGTGCACTACAGTCTCTTGACTCGTCAGAACACAAAATGGAATGTAGCGTTTGGTCGCGCTACACCGCTACTTGCTGGAAAAGTTAGTAAGATTCAGGAAAAGCTACACTGTTTTAAAAGTAGCATTAACACTGTAAAGCTACTGAAAAATGTAGTTAAGCTAGTAGCATCACTACTTGTAGCTAGGTACTCCTCAACACTGATTCAAACTGTAAGTTACTGTAAAATTAGGGCTGTTAATTTAATGTGTCAGGTTAGTAAAAACAGTTTAAAGGGATAGTTCACCCAAAAATCAAAATTATGTCATTAATGACTCACCCTCATGTTGTTCCAAACCCGTGAGACCTCCGTTCATCTTCGGAACACAGTTTAAGATAATTTAGATTTAGTCCGAGAGCTTTCTGTCCCTCCATTGAGAATGTATGTACGGTATACTGTCCACGTCCAAAAGGGTAATAAATACATCTTCAAAGTAGTCCATGTAACATCAGAGGGTCCGTTAGAATTTTTTGAAGCATCGAAAATACATTTTGGTCCAAAAATATCAAAAACTACGACTTTATTCAGCATTGACTTCTCTCCCGGGTCTGTTATGAGCGCGTTCACCTCACATCCGGTTCGCGAACGAATCACTCGATGTAACCGGATCTTCTTGAACCAGTTCACCAAATCGAACTGAATCGTTTGAAACGGTTCGCGTCAACAATAAGCATTAATCCACCAATGACTTAAGCTGTTAACTTTTTTAACATGGCTGGACACTCCCTCTGAGTTCAAATAAATCAATATCCCGGAGTAATTCATTTACTCAAACAGTACACTGACTGAACTGATGACCGAGCCAGATAACGAACGAAACATTGACTCGTTCTCGAGTCAAGAACCGGTTGCATCGGTTTTCGGATCACCGGTAGTGATGGGAAGTTCTGTTCTTCTCCGCGAACCGGTTCTTTCGGACAGTTTGATTCAATAAACCGGTTGCCGAAAACGGTTCACCAGTTTTTTTGCGCTCGACGTAATGACTTCATTGGCGATGATTGCCCTTGATTGAAGCCTTCGGTTTACCCGCGCTCATAACATTAGCACAGAATCGGTTCAGAATCAATCACCAAAAGAACCAGTTCAGTTCAGACGCGCTGTGTGTCAGTCTGAATCACGCATGCGCAGTATCATCAGCTCCTCGCTTCTCGAATCGGACGCGTCCGACAGAAACGGTTCTTGACTCGAGAACGAGTCAATGTTTCGTTCGTTATCTGGCTCGGTTCAGTCAGTGTACTGTTTGAGTAAATGAATTACTCCGGGATATTGGTTTATTTGAAACTCCGAGGGAGTGTCAACCATGTTAAAAAAGTTAACAGCTTAAGTCATTTGTGGATTAATGCTTATTGTTGACGCGAACCGTTTTCAAACGATTCAGTTCGATTTGGTGAACTGGTTCAAGAAGATCCGGTTACATCGAGTGATTCGTTCGCAAACCGGATGTGAGGTGAACGCGCTCATAACAGACCCGGGAGAGAAGTCAATGCTGAATAAAGTCGTAGTTTTTGGATATTCTTGGACCAAAATGTATTTTCGATGCTTCAAAAAATTCTAACGGACCCTCTGATGTCACATGGACTACTTTGAAGATGTTTTTTATTACCTTTCTGGACGTGGACAGTATACCGTACATACATTCTCAATGGAGGGACAGAAAGCTCTCGGACTAAATCTAAAATATCTTATACTGTGTTCCGAAGATGAACGTAGGTCTCACGGGTTTGGAACGACATGAGGGTGAGTCATTAATGACATAATATTGATTTTTGGGTGAACTATCCCTTTAAAAAGTGTCACTATTGATAATAGGCCTGTATCTCAAATAAGCCACATTTTGTAATTCCTATTCAATTATTTACTGAAATTATTTGTAATTTTTTTAGTATTGTAATTGATTTGATTAGTTAGCATATCATGCAGTTTAAATATATTTTTTAATTGACTGCCAGTCATAGATCACACCCAAGTGAATAGGGGAAAAATAAATAAACAA
The DNA here is from genome assembly GCF_018340385.1 of Cyprinus carpio. NCBI lineage: Eukaryota > Metazoa > Chordata > Actinopteri > Cypriniformes > Cyprinidae > Cyprinus > Cyprinus carpio. The sequence continues at coordinate 16,402,528 of NC_056590.1, read as the reverse complement.
ACAAATGAATGAATGAATGAATGAATATCACCATAAACCAGCTGATTTAGGAATTTCAGTTTTTTTTTTTTTTATTCTGAATTGTTATGTTTTCATATGCAAATGATTCATTATCTAATTAAACGCACTAATTTGCATAAAATTCCAGAACAGAAATTTCCACATTGGGTAAAGCCAGGTTCAAAATTCTTGTTTCATTTTGTTGACACATTAGTTAATTGTTTTTACAGACAGGTTTTCAGATATTTCTTATCACTCCATAAATCAGAAAATATTGGCAAAAAAATAAAAAAATAAAAAAAAATAAAAAAATTCACCATCATTTTAAGGGGAAAAAAATGTTTAAAATCAGGCAATTGAAATATGAACAAACCTTTCTGAAAAAAAAAAAAACTATACTAGAACTGAAATAAATAAAACTGCTGTATGAAAGTAAAATAATAAAAAAAATAATAAAAAAGTAATAAAAACATACAAAAGCTAAAACAATCACTACATTTGCATATTGCAAAGGCCTAATCCACAGCACCACATTTCTGATGTATTTTTCAAAGGGTTACTCACATAAGATGTGACTTCTATATGATTATTTGTGAGATCTGATCCTCAGCTGAGTGCGTTCATAGCGCTCAAACCCACCGTCTGGAAAATGTTTCATGAAGCCTGAATTCCAAGACCCCATATACCCCGCAGAAACACACTTGGCCCATGTATAAGACGCAGTAAGAAGAATTTCTGAGCATGGCTAAAGTACTGCCTTTTGGAGAGGTGCATTTTGGCTGACATCTCTTGAAATTGCCTCCTCATGTCTTTCTTATCTAATTCAAAAGTCCTTTCCAAGAGATTTTCTTGCAAAAAGCAGCCAGCCAGATTTCTTTGCCAAATTGCATGCTCCATGCTTTTTAAGTCGGGGCAAAATGTCATGCACTTATTTTTTTTGGATCCCTACTGTAGTTTTATTGACTGGCTCTTATGTTATCAGAGCCGCACAGCCTGTCTGCAACCCTCCGGAGGCATCAGGGGTTTGGGCAGACACTCTCAGGTACAATGCCGACTGGCCCAGACAGTTCAATCAAATAATTATGGAGCTTTGCCCACTCTTAGCATGAGCTAATGAATGGAAATGACTGATTTGTATGCGGTCTGTACGCATGGCTTAAGTAGTACTGACCTGATAAGTACTAAAGCTCTCGCCCCGCAGTGATGAACTTCTTTCACACTGAGTAAAGATGGAAGCATTGTTTGAATGAATGTGCTCCGAGACCGGTCTGCTTTTGCAAGAATTTTAAACAGTACCGATGAAAGGTGCACATCAATATTACTTACTGTTGATTTAACGGCTGAAAACATGTCGAAGCTCTGCCGCGGGGATTTGAAGTGTACGTTGCATCGTATTTAACTTTTGAAGTATATGCATTGCCCTAAATTACATTCAAAGAGGTCACTGAGTTTTCTTGGAAGTGCTCCATAATCATTACCATAGTACACAGAGCTCAGATGACCTTTTAAAACCGTGGATAGTTTGTCCTCGTTTGTCAGACGGAAACCAAATAACGGTTCCCTCTTGAAGCCATCTCAAACCTAGAGTGCTATTGGATGACCTCTGACCTTTTGAAATGTTATAATCACCCAGTAGACCGAAACAGAGACAAAAAAAAAAAAAAAAAAAGAGAAAAAAAAGAAAAATAGGTCTTCTGGGATCCGGATATCTGATGTGCCGCTGTAATCAGGGCTGGTTGCAGTCAAAGCCACAAGTGCTGCATTGACCCTACTCACAGAACTAATGCTGTGCAGACCAGCACCACTATTTTTAGAAATAAGGACACATAGTAGTGAACATATTACTGGCCCCTGCGTACATCTGCTGCTGAGAGCAGACTTGAGAGTGGTGATGTGGGTTTGGATAATTCAACAATTGAATTTATATAGTGCTTTATACCGTACAAGTTCATTCCAAAAGAATAAAATGATAGTTGACAGTTGGCTGGTTAGCTGAATAATATTATGGTAAAATTTTGAGTACTCAAGGAAGACAAAAGTGTAAATTATTATTGTATTATATTGTTTAATTATGTAACAAATTTTCATTCACATGTGTTAATTTTTTAAAGCAGCACAGCAGCATGTTATCTTTGAAAATGAGTTAGACATATTAATGTGTGAATGTTCTTTGTATGATATTCTCCTATGTATGTGTATATATTTCTTATTAAAATTAATTAATTGTTTCTCTGCTGTAGCATGAAATAATTGTAATTTAGTCTATAAGGACATATATTTTCACATTTGATAGCCTTTAATGTTCTGTTAAAGATTGAATGCAATAATAATATTTTTATTAGTAATATTACATATTAATGCATATTATATGTAATAAAGTCAGAGGTCAGAAAAAGCTTTATTACCAAGAATGTTTACAAACACAAGGAATTGCAACAGGAGCTTCCAGTGCAGAAGAAAGTATGGACATACTGTAAATAGGACACTAATAATAAATAAATAAATAAATAAATAAATAAATAAATAAATATACAGAAGTAGAAATATAGAAAAAAAAATACATGTATTATTACCAACTTCAAAAATATGTACATATTAATACTTTAAAAACACATTTTAGTATGTTAAAAGTACATATTAGTACCTAAAGTGCACATTTTGGTATCTTTTGAAAAATTACCATCCCAGTGATAGTTTTGTACCTTTTTTTTTTTTTTTTGAGAGTGTGTGGTTTTGCATGCACATGCTGACTTTTTAAGGGCGGAAGTTTGTGTTGCCTTGTTCTTTAAAGAGAGTGTGTGTATTTGAGTATGTATATGTGTGTCTGGTGTCTGAACGTGTCTGTGCATGTTTGTGGGTATTTATGCAAGTGCATGTGTGAGTGTGTGTTTGTGGTTTACTGGTTTGCTCCATAGATGGACAGTTAGATAAGCCCCTCATGTTGACACTAGGGTGAGCATCTCAAACACACACAGTTAGTCAGATAAGTCCCTCATGTCAGCAGGAAGCTACAAAGAGAACACACTGTTGGGGGTGCACTGTCTCACTCCCAAATAGAGATAATCTAACGGAAAACAGATGCATGGTTCAGGGACAGGAATACTTACGTATGAATAATAATGAATAATAATTATTATTCATATTATTATTTATTATGAATAATAATTATTATTCATATTGAATTATTATTATTCAATTATATTATTATAATAACGCTTCGATTTTTACAAGGCTCATCGCTCTGAAAAGCAAGGTGTGCTGTGATTGGCCAGCAATCCAGAGCTTTGTGATTGGCCGAATGCCTCAAGCGTGTGACGGAAATGTTACGCCTCTTAACATATTGTGCGATGCCTTGTCCGGCCGTAGCGACAAGACATAAACATAAAACCCATTATAAACGTGAAATAAACATGATTTCTAGTCGTGTCTTCTTTTGGAAGGCAAAAACAAAGTAGTTTCGCTTTCTCAACGAAACAGCGTCACACACCGCGGCCTTGAGTGAGCCGCGGCCGGAGGCCTAGAGTGAGCCACGGCCAGCTTGAGTGAGCAGAGGCGGGCGGCTTGAGAACGGTGCGGAAAGCGGATTCTAGGAAGGATTCTACGTAGGTTGTGCTTGCGGCAACCACATGTTGACGACCCCGGGCTGGATTCCATGGTGAAAGCCGATTCTGCGTTCCACAGTGCAAAGTTGATGTATTTCCTCAGCGACCAGCACGGATCAGCTCCAGGCATGATGAAGCGGATATCGTCCTCTTTTGGAAGGTCAAACAAAGTAGTTGCTCTTTCACAGTGAAACACACAGCGTCTATACGACATGTCGGCAGCAACAACAGTACTACAACTAGAATAAAAGGTATGCCTTCTTTCTTTGCATTCTTTGCAAATCTTCCTACATCGTGACGTAGAGATGTGGGGCGTGTTATGCCGCGTTCCAGGCAACCCGTAACCCGCGTTTTTCCAAACTTCTACCTGTGAAAGTGCACTGGAACGGCAGTCAAACCCGTGACTTCCCACCCGTGAACTCCTACTAGATCGATGTACTCCCAGTTCCGAGCTCTGACGTCACATAGCCAGCGAAACAACAATGACAGCCCCTACGTATAATATTGCCTACGGATGCAGTGTTTATTCAAGTGGTACACGGTAGAAATAGACTTTAGGACAATATAACGTTGTAATAAAATTAATAATCTAGTAATAAGTAATAATAAGTAATCATCTAATTCCTTGCGCTCAGGCAGTTTGGCGTGACTTGCCTGGAAGGCTACAAAGTCGTGAGTCGTGGTTTGAAGTCGTGGCTTACGGGCTCAAAAACCTGCCTGGAACGCAGCATTAGAACGAGCCGTTTCAGGGGGGCGTGGACGAGTCTTAACTTTTATTAATAATATCTCTTTGGATTTGAGTCTTTAGTCTTTGCAACTTCACAGATCTTCTTTATTCACCAAGAGCTTGTAACACGCCAAAGAGAAAGGAAAATTTTAAAATGGCATCATATGACCCCTTTAACCAGTAATGAAATGTGCTGTTTGTACTTCATTCTCACATATGATTCACTAATCAAATCGATTCGTTTTAACACTTGATTCTGTTTGCTTTTTGATTTAGTGAAAATTTTGCTATTCATTTTTTTTTTTTTTGACTCCCTTATATTTGTAATCTATTTTAACTATATATGAATTCAATATTAACTAAATATTCATTTTTTTAAAAAATATGCATGCATTTTCTCTTAATGGTGTGCCTAAAATGCCAAAAAAGCAAGTTTGAGTTTGAAAAGTTGAGGCAGACCAGTCTAAAATTTTAACTTTTAAAACTTTTTGTCATCCTAACAACAATAGCTTAAATAGTATCAACATTTTTTGTACATTTAGTAAGATATCCCCTCTCTCTCTCTCTCTCTCTCTCTCTCTCTTTTTATTTTTTTATTTTTATTTTTTTTGTACTGTATGCAACTACTTCTTAAGATTAACTTGCCTGGGTGAACTTCTTTAAATTATGAGTAGCTTATAGTTTTCCCAACAGTGGATTTATCTATGGAGAGAGGAAAAAAAAAAATCCTTTGGAACTGGCATGAAGAACAAATCATTGATGAAAAAGTAATGGGCTTCAGAGGTGCCACAAAGATTTCCACTACTTTTTGTGCAACGTTAAGCTGCTGTCAGACAGTTTGTGAAGTGTATAGGGTATTTTTTTTTCTTCTCAATAACCTCTATTACCCCTACTGTCTCACATCTGGAGAACATTTCCCTGCCTCACCATGGCCCTGTTAAACACAATCTGTAATCCGTTTTTCTTTTCTTCTTCTTTCTTCTTATTCCTCCTCCTTCCCTCTTCTTCAACTTCCTCCTCAGGAAGGGCATATACCCCCCCCCCCAAATATCATAATAACACTTTCTTACCCTTCAACTTCCTCCTCAGGAAGGGCATATATTAGAGTGGAGCGTCCGTGTGCTGCGCAGATGTGCTGGACACTTTTTCAACACATGAAATGGCACGTTTTCAAATGAGCCACAAAACTGTTTCATCCTTCTCACAGACCTTTGCTCTACTATTTCGCAAGCTTGCTAAGTCAGCTGTTGGTGTTCAGAATGTTTCTCCAAAACATAAACATGCATCTGGAAATCTTTTAATCGTGCTTGTGTACACACTCTGAGAACTTCAGCCTGTCATGGCTAACTCTTAAAAAAACAGTAAACACAAGAAGGTTTGCACTACTTGTTTCTTATTTGACTGGAGAAAAAAAAAATACTATAAATGTATAATAATTACTTATCATTATTATTATTATTATTATTATTATATGTCTCCTCTCTTTGTGTTTGAAAATTAAATCTGATATAAACATGATATTGTAACTTCATGTCTATAACAAATGTATTGTTTTTTTTATTATTAATTACATTTACCAAAATGTTAAAATCATTGACATGTCAGACTTGACATTAGTGCTTGTATGTGACCTGGAAAAGTTTTGTTTTGCCATTTTCCTATGGAACTGTTTTACATGACTGTTTTACATAAGGATCTAATGCTACATCTGTTCGGACTATCATGGGTTTAATCAATGCAAAATAGGTTTTCTTAGGCTTTCAAACATGAAGCTTGCGTGACTACACTTGTTATTTAACAGCATCAGCCCTGACACACACACACACACACACACAGGGTTTGTGTCAGTTAATAGCTTCCCAACATGTCACGATCTGAAGATTTTGCTCGCTAACAAAACTCTTTGCAGCTGCACTTTCAGAGCTGCACATAAGCAACTGTACCACATTGTTGTCATTTACACACTGAAGGACTAAAGTGAGACTTTGCTTATGTCACTAAAGAATAATTCAGCATGCACAGGTTTATTTCAGCTCAGTGAAACCTCATATAGGAAAAAATTAAGCTTGCCTATAATGCTGTAAAATCACAAATTAATGAAGGCATTTTAGGGGCCATAAGTTTCCATTCCATTCCATAAAATTAGAAATGAAATGAAATACTTTTATTATTATTATTATTATTATTATTATTATTACAATTAACATTATCATTATCACAACTCAAAATACATACATTCTCCTGGCTGCACCCCACAGAATCATACCCAACATTTACATTACAACAATGTGTTCATACTATAGTCAGCGTTGGACTATTCATTACACACTGTGTTTATAACTGTACATTACACTCAGAGTGGAGTGATTGAATTCAACCTAAAGAGAAACATATGCAGGCTGACAGCATGACTAAAGCATACAGCATACTTTACAGTCTATGAGATCATACTCACTGTTACACTATACTGAGATATCATATTCAAGCATCACACCAATCAGACGCTGTCAGGAATATTATGAAGAGACTGTGTGTGAGTTGCTAGCACCTCAATCAGATATGCAGAATTGATATCTTCACTCTGGCTGGTAATTGTTTCACAATAGCTCCCCAGAGTCGGGTCAGTTCATCTCTCTTAGTGAATTGGTGGCCTGCATACCAGCACACACACAAACGTTACAGTTTATGCAAACAGGGTCCGCAGAGACAGAGAGACAGACAGGCCAAGACGCTGGCCTGGAGAATTTGTCCTATTTTGTCAGTCATTCGGTGCTTGTTGTTTCTCCAGAGACTCAGTCAACACAATCGGTTTATTGAGAGCAACCCAGTCTTTAAAGTTGTCCAAATGAAGTACTTTGCGATACATATTACTAATGAAACTACATATTTGATTTATTTATGGTAGGAATTTTAAATATTTACAAAATATCTTCATGGAACATGATCTTTACTTAATATCCTAATTTTTGGCCAAAAAAGAGAGAGAAATCAACCATTTTGACCCATACAATGTATTTTTGGCTATTGCTAGCTATTTCTACAAATATACTCATGCGGCTTATGACTGGTTTTGTGGTCCAGGGTCACATATACTTCGTATTTTTAAGTGCTGTTAGAGTTGAATGAGCCAAGGGATGTCTTATGATCTAACGAAATCAAAAATTTGACATCCAATATATTTTCATGAACCCTTGAAATTTCTATGGGACAATATATTATATCAGCCCACATCACAATGTTGTTTAACGGAGTGTTTATTTACATTAAGTGCAAATAGCCTGCCTTGTTGACATATAGGCTATTTACAGGAATTCCACCCACCAGTGTCTGGTTGGGTTACACAAAAGTTAAAATGGCACGCACTATATAGCAGTTGTAATGGCACAGCGAGTAAGGCAGATAAACATAGCTTTTGAAGTGACTGACCCAAGTTCGAATCCGCCTTTTGCAGGACTTGCTCTTCTGCCTCTTCTTTCCCAACACATATCAGATCAGAAAGGCATTTACTTTCAATAAAGATAAATTATTTGAAATTGGAAATAATGTGCATAACGAGTGTTTAATAATGAAGTATATAGAGGTTAGGGGTAGGTGTATGGAGGGCCTTATTGTTCCATATCGTTCCAAATGTAATCCATTTAATAATTTTAATAAATGTAATCATTTACACTCTACATTATTGCATCCTGCTAATGCACAACAAAACAGTGACTCACTGAGATGCAAACAGTATATGCCACTATTTATAAGTTTAAATAGTATATTACTACTATTTACACTTATTGCAAATGAAATCACTATACTGTAAACACAATCTATTGCTATTTTTACTGTAAACAAAGCATTGCTTAGAATTTTTTTCTGTTGTCAATTAGTGTAAGCAGCATCTACAATATGCTACTTATATTACATGCTACAGTGCAAATAGCCGCTGCCTTAAAGCTTATGCCTTATGCCGCCAATGCCTTAATTCCTTAAGGAATAAAACTAACAAGCAAGCTTTATAGTAATGGACTAATGGAAACCTAATTTTGAACAATTTACCATACCAATGCCATAAGACTCTTGAACTTTGCACATATTCTTACTGCTGAGTTTTGGTCTAACAAAATTACTAATTTTAAAGATGCGTGTGTGTGTGTGTGTGTGTGTGTGTGTGTGTGTGTGTGTGTGTGTGTGTGTGTGTGTGTGTGTGTGTGTGTGTGTGTGTGTGTGTGTGTAAAATTATTATTATCATTAATGATTTTTATCCCCTTGTGGAAAACAAGAATTCGTGTAAATTCATGGACTCACAGGTTTGTTAAACCAAAAAATTAAAACACATTTATTAAAGTGCTTTAAGTCTTATGAATCCATTCAATAGCTTTGTATTGTGTAAAAAATAAAAATAAAAATCTCATTATTCACTGGAAATATTCCCCTTCAGTGAGCTGTTCATTTGAAGTCAGTGAGTCTCATCAGTGAATGAATTGTTCTTTTGAGTCAGTTATTTTCAGTCTGACTGAACAATTAATTTATGAATAAGACTGAAAGATTAATTTATAATTCATTCACAACTCACAAGTTCAACTCGGACTCAACAAATCTCAAATTAACAGCTCACTGCAGGGGAAGAATATCAGTGAATAAGATTTACATTTTAGTCTTTTGCTCACAAAAGGAGTTTATCATGAATCATAAGGACTACTTTCATATTGTGTTTTTGTTTAATAAAACAGAATGATAAATAATCATATTCATAATCATTTTTAGATGAATATCCCTCATCTGACATTTCTCTCTCTCTCTCTCTCTCTCTCTCTCTCTCTCTCTCTCTCTCTCTCTCTCTCTCTCTCCAGAGTAACCCAGATCTCGCTCTCTCTTTCACAAACACACTGTCTCTCTCTCCTCTTTCAATGGTTCTTTTGTGTGTTCTTGCTCTACAGTAAGTGAGCACTGATACACAGTGGGACAGTTAAGAGTGAGAGAGGAGTTAATGAACTTTCCTTTTCAGGGCCGTGATCAGCGCAGAGGGAAACCTCCCTCTCGTTCTCACTCTCTCATGCAGGGAAAGCCCTCCCAATCAGGGGCCGGCAGCAGCGAGAAGAGCCCACTTAATCTCAAAACTCATTAATCTACACAGACACAACACAAGATCTCCCATAACTCCAGCGCCAAAGCCTGAGGAGGCTCAGTATGAGAGAAAGCCAATGGAATGTAACATAAAAGGTGTGGAGCTAACAGGGAGACTACTGCAACCATTTTGCTAGGTTTTTCTCACTTTGATCTTTGTTTCTTCTCATTCCTTTTATGTTTTAATTCATTTTTCTTTGATAAGCCTAGATGCTCAAACAGTTCTTAAAGCAGCCATGTAACTGCAACAGTTATTCTCAGTGTTGTGATTTTAGACTGACTGCATAAATGAACTGCAACTTTAAAATACACAGAAAAACGATTTATGTATCGAATATCTGCTTTAATAATGACCATAAATTATAAACTGAGTGGGCCATTGTAAATTATCACAAACTTCATCATTCTGAAATCCATTTTACATTATTGTTCAAAAGTTTGTGTTTGGTATTTGTTTTTGAAATTACTAATTTTATTCAGCAAGGATGCATTAAATTGGACTATTCATCACATTCTACAAAAATATTAGGCAGCATTATATATATATATATATATATATATATCGGCATATTAAAATGTTTTCTGAAGGATCATGTGACACTGAAGACTGGAGTAATGCTGCTGAAAATCCAGCTTTGCATCACAGGAATAAATTACATTTTAAAATATATTCACACCAAAAACTGTTCATATAAATTGTAATAATATTTCACAATATCACAGCTTTCACTGTATACTTGATCAAATAAATGTTGGATTGGTGAGCATGAGAAACAGTAGAAACCAATGAAAAAAAAAAAGTTTTGAAAGGTAGTGTACATCCATTTTTACACATACACACAAACACACACACACACAAAACTCAAAAGATTGTTTTGATAAACAGGCTTAGAGTGTATTTCCAACTCATTTATCTTTGCGTTTAATGCAATACATGTGGTTTAAATAGGCACAGAGCAAATATCACTCCTCCTTTACTTTGTTCATGCTGTGCTGCTGCAGTCTGCTTGGGCAGGCAGTGTGAGAGTACAGTAACCTATTAATATGGGTGCTGAAATAAATATGCATTGCTATCGTGTGTGGTGTGAAACAGACCTTAGACTGATGGAAGTATTTCAGAGTTAGCGCAGGAAGCCTTTTCATGTAACTAAATGTAACTAAATGTCAGCAATGAATCCATCCCTCACTCAGGTGTCTTAAATGTTTGCCAAGTAGCTCATTATGAGGGTGTAAATGGAATGATTCATTGCCTTCAGTGATATGAAGGGCTTGGGTTTCTTTAGGACCTCAAGAGAAGACATCCTCCTCTTGACATCTGACCTTTGAGATGAGTTTACCAGCAGCTGATTCAGAATGGCAATGTGTCAATTAAAGTTTAAGGACAGATATTTTCATCAACTAGATTTATGATTGCTGCATCTCAAGGTCTTTACTCTGGAAAAGTCACATGTTTTCATTATGCAAAAAGGCCCTTAAATTTGTGCATCTATGCAGCAGGGGAGACTGGAGTTAGCTGTCACTCTTTCTGCTTGAGTTAATATTCAGTATAGGCTTATGTCACAGCCAAATTTAATCAGTAAAACTTTTATTCAACATAAAACAAAAGCTCAAAAGTGTAAAAATATTTTAAAAGTACATTAAAAGTGAATAATTTTGACCTACACATATTGTAATAATCATATTTTTGTAATGATTATACAATTGTTTTGTATTGCACTTCAGTTTATTCCATAACTTTACTTGGTCTTAAATAGCTATTAAACAAGTATTACATTTACCATCATAAAGCCTGCAGAAGCCCTGTAATAACTTTTATTATCTTTTGATAACAACAAAATTAAAACATGGCGTTTCTTTCTCTGAAGTGAACTCTCTCACGTGTTATTTCCATGTGCTTTGTCCAGTGCAAAGCATTGCACGTGCAATAATGTCTTGTGAACTGAATCAGTCAGATGAAAGAAGCCCCAGTGCTGTCTGATCTAGATGATCCAAGTACAACGCAGGAGTTTCCTATTGTTGCGAGTGATAAATGCTGCGTATGATCCCTCCCACTGTACATTTGGTATGTTCCCCATTTGCCTCATAAACAACATTTTTGAGTGACCTTCAATGTGCCGAGCCAGCATAAAATATGCATTTAAAAGGAATTGCTAAAATAAATATAGGGGCCTAGGTGGAGATTGCTTCTTTTGTACTGAGTTAGGCTTATACATGCATCACTGTCTAAACACATGTGCCCGAGCCCGCTGCCCTTTCATTTGCAGCCAAATTAAGTGTGTTCAGCACATAAATAAATGCAACCTGCACGCTGCATGACAGTCGCAGCTGCTTATTACACTGCAGCTTTGTCACATTGTTATCTGCACTTCCTGTAAAAGTAAAAAACAGCACAGCCGTGCATGTGTCTCAAGATGGCATGAAATGATTACCTGAATCCCTTCTTTACCTCCGTCAGCGCTGTGTCTGGTGTTTGTCCACAGGCGAGACATCAGTCACAACACTGAGACCTGCACTTGGCCATTATTGAGCGCTTCAAAATCGGCACCTTCGCTTAATAGGCTTTGGGAATTGTGCTCGGCCACCCGATGTAGATGGCTGTTTATATTTGAGAAATGTAATAAAGTCGGCAGTTTTATTGGACGGTGATCCCTTTTGGGCTGAAATTGAGTTTTCTGGACTTGGCCCTTCACGCCCTCTTTTTCTCACAGTGATTTCATTTTGCAGATGTGATATGTTTTGCGCTAATGAAATGCATGTTAGGAGATGTCTCCTGTTGGCCCTGAGAGATGGAGATGACTGCTATTGAGTGACAGGATTGGTGTGAGCTGAATATATGGATATTATGTGCTATCTGCTGTCCTCTGTCTGCAGACTGGCTTCACTCACTACATACTAAAAGTGTCTCTGTCTGCGTATTTGACATTAGTCATGGGAAATCACTGCTTCTTAACAATGACAGATAAAATTTGCTTTTGTTTCTATGTGTGTGTGTTTTTGTTTTGCTGTTGTATTGTTTTTGTCTGTTTGTTTTGTTTTGCTTTGCTGGGTTTTTTTATTTATTTTTTTTTTACTTTTTTTTTTGCTTTGATGATCATTGTTTTCTTTTGCTGTTTTTTGTGTGTTTTGTTTTGTTGTTTTATGCTTTGCTTTGCTTTTGTTTTGGCTTGCTTTGTTGTTTTCTTTTCTTTCTTTTTTCGTTGGACATGTCTTCTCATCTACAATATAAAGTGGGGCAGGACTTCTCAGGACTGATTGGTTGTCTCTCAAAACAGTTACATATTCAAATTTTAAGCACTTTTAAAGCATGAATGAGGCTGCCACAGCACTGCAGCATTGCCTCCATCAGGTGATTGACAGTCTCCGTAAAGTGGGTTGAAATGGCACGCAGCTGTTAATGTCAGCCATAGTTTATGTCAGATAAAGGATTGATAATGCCATCAGTGGCTTTATTTGTGTTCAGAAATTTTTCACTGCTCTTTAATTAGGCTGCAAGTCACAAGTGTAAATTTAATTGATATGTGTTTCGGAATTTAGAACTCCCACACCAAAGAGCTTTTATGGATCACATTCTCTCACGAAAGTTAATTACCAATATACTTTTATAATGTAACTGTGGGAATATACTGCCTGTCTGAGAGAGACCTGGTGATAAAAGACCTGGTAAAATGTTTCTTCCTGATGATGTTTTCTGGCAGTTGGTTTTAATTTGTCATTATGACTGGAATGACTGGGAAAACAGCGTAGCGATGCATTTGCATTAAGTCACTGGGTGAACGTGCAGTGATTCCGATGTCAGCATGTAACAAAGATGGGGAAGTTCTAAATGCTGCTGAAGGGACAGGTGTTCCACATTTGCTTGTTTAAGTCATTTTTATGTTTTTTCAGTGGCAGATTTTGATGAGCAGCAGAACATTTTATTTTATTATTATTTACTTTTTTTTCTCTGTGTAAACATATTTGTGTCTGTGCAATAGCATATTTGCTTGTTGCACTGATATGTGCATCTGTGTCTAATCATTGAGGTTAGAGTTTTTACTTAAGTTCACTAACTTAAAAAAAATAAAAATAATGGTCATCATCATCATCAAGAATAAGCAATTCATATCCAAATAATACATTTTAATATTATAATTAATATATGATCTACATTAATTATAAAGTGTATATATGTACACACGTGTGTGAAAATAAATTGTGCAATAGTCAATTATTCGTAATCACTGTAATAAAATGAAACGCATAAAAATTCCAATTGTATATGACTGTCAAACAACAGACAGGAATAACTTAACAGATTAATATAGAATTAAACTGTAAATGTGACTCATCCAATCTGTTTTATAAAGATTATTGATTGACTATTGATCAGTTTATTCCCTGACATATATTTGTAATATATTTTCTATAAACACTTTACATGATTGTCCAAATATAAATCATGCAAAAATCAAAATAGCACAATCGATAACTACCTGTGGATTGGGCTCAATGCAGCACTAATGATAGTAAACAGCCTCTGTCAGAAAGAGCCAAACTTAAATCTGCGTTCCACATCAGAAACGTTCCACAGAGTTGCGTTTCTACATTACATTACAGTTAGCACAGGTTCACGGCCTCCACATAGTTTGTTTTTCATATTCACTGGTTTTGAAGCATAGGTTTAGAGCTCTTCTGTTGTTGAGAAAGAAGACTATACATCTATCTTTTGCATGTGTACTTTTTTTGCGCTGTATATAGAAAGCATCTCTGTGGACTCGTACATACGTACAGTAAATATAGAATCACACACAAAGGCTCACTCATTTGTTGAAAATTACATCAAACACTTTGTATGTGAATGGAGGTTATTTCTCTGGCCCGTTACAACCGAGAGAGAGTCAGAAAAAGAATAAAAGAGGTACATTAGACGAGCAGGGCCAGCAAGAAGGGTTGGTATGAAAGAGGGCACTCTGAAGAGGGTGAAGGGTGGATGGGCAGACACACAGAAAGATAAGAGGTAGATAACAAGAGATGTATAAGAAGAAGAGAAAGCTAGCCTGGGTATGGCTGATCTCTTGATCTTGTCAGCTGGGTGATGCTACAGACAAGCAGCAGATCCCAGCATCCTCTCTAAAACCCTCCTCCCCTCTTGGCTGTCAGCAGGCCATCTCTGCTCTTCTTATGGGCCTATCTGGGCTTTAGCGCTGGCATGGGAAGCTCACACCAACTGATTGCTGTGAATTAGGGAGTTCTCCTCTAACACCCCTCACCGCTACATTCTCGGAGACAGCTGCGATGACATTCGCCCACTGACATCCCACTGTCAGCCATCAACCAGCCCTGAAACTCAATGTTAACACATTGTTTGAGTGTAACAGAGGAAGCGGCCAGCTGTTGAGTGTTTGCATTTGGGCATGGGATGTTGGGTAATGTAAAGTGAGCATGTGTGCAAGTTCTCCGGTGGTGTTCATTAGCAAGCCCAAGCCGATTCCGGCTGCTCCTCACCTGGTTCAGGCTGTCAAAAGAGGATTATCAAATATTCACTGGCTTATGTAGATCTACTCTGCTTATTTCAGATCAAGAGGGAGAGAGAGGGGGAGTGATCGAGGAGACGCATAAGCATACCAGCCTGCCTGAAGCTGCACCCAAACATCAAGGGAGTCTGGGTAATGACCTGAACTCTGCTGTACCTCCCTCTTCCACTTTCTTCTATTCTGTTCCTCATCACTCGGATGTACCCGCCAGGAACGTCTCCTCATTTGAGCAGACACATGAGCAGACATAAGCACATGGCAGTTTAGGGATAATCCAGCACTTTCTGGTCATCATGACTGAGCAGTGAACCATATTTCCAAATGAAAGAGTACTATAATCCTTTTTTTCCCAAAAAATAATCAAAATAAGAATCTGGATTTAGCATTCCTTCAGCCCTCTTTATCTCTCTCCACTCTCACTATCTGTTTTTCCCCTCCACTTCCCTTTTCCATGATGAGATGGAAACTTTAAGTGGAGTACACGTGCCCCAGATCATAACTGGCACAGGTGCAGGGAAACATACTCAGCGTATGTTTGTATTCACTTACTGTAAGAGTGTGCTTGCGTACTGTAATTGAAATACCTCTTGAGGGCCTCTGGTATGCTTTCTAATAGTACAACAATTAACATGAAAGTGACTCTCAAATTCCAAAACTAGCTATCCAATCTGTTCAAAAATCTAAACCTTTCCCAGAGACCGAGGCCCTTAACAAACACATGTTTTTCCATCTCCCTTGCTCTCCCTTTTTTGTATCCTCCAGTTTACCGGCTCTCCAGTCTAGTTCAGTATGCCCATCTAACTTGTAAATGGCCTGTGAATTGAAAATCCATTTTTGTCATCCCACCTGTATGGAATGTGTGAGTGTGTGTTTGTGGGTGCGTGTGAACGCTGTCTAATGACACTCGCTCCACTGCGCAGACAGAGATGGAACCGTGATGTCATTTGTTTTGATGTCATAAATCGATGGGACCGAGTCTCCCAGGAGCTTCAGCTGTTCTCCCAGCATGACGGCAAATTACATCACACTCTCATCACTCACCCGCAGATTTGTGTTTTTCAGCCACAGCTTTTTCAATGTGATCTAGACTTAGAATAGGACTGAAAATGTCCCAGTGTTTTAATCTATATCAGGTCCAATGCATTTCCCACTGTATCAGCATCTGACATAATCTGTGAGATGCCTCAAACAGTTAGTATGAGGAACCTTTAGCTAGTTTTTGAATGGGTACTCTGGCTTTTTCTTATCAATGTTTCATGCAGTGTATAATTATTTTATGTTTTTGTATGCTTTCTCGGTTGACAATACCAGTTTAAACCAGCTCAAATTCCATACTGGCCAAGGATGATTTTTGTGCTGGTGTAATGGTCAACCTGTACATCAGCATCCTTTGATGGTAACCAGTACAACAGCATATCGTGAAGGTCAACCAGTACACCAGAGTTCTGTGATGGTCAGCCAGTACACCAGCATCCTGTGATGATCAGTCAGTATATCAGCATCCTGTGATGGTCAACCATTATGGGCCTTTCAGACAGAATGCAACAATGGCACCACTGCGCTATGAAACCTGTCTGAAAGGGCCATTACACCAGCATCCCATGATGATTAACCAATACATCAGCATTCTGTGATGGTCAACCAGTACACCAGTAGCCCGTGGTGATCAACCAGTAAACCAGCATCCTGTGATGATTAATCAGTACACCAACATCCTATGGTGGTCAGCCATTACACCAGCATCCCATGATGATCAACCATTACACCAGTATCCTGTGATGATCAACAAGTAAAGTAGCATCCTGTGATGATAAACCCGCACACATGCATCCTGTAATTGTCAGTCAGTAAACCACTATCCCATACTGGTCAACCAGCACACCAGCATCCTATGATGGTCAACCAGTGCCTAAGGATCCAAAGCACAGCTTATTCTAGTCAGTTAACACACAACATTCCATGCTGGTGAACTAGAACACCAGCATCTCATTTCATTTCACAGCTGTGTACCAGCATGCAGAGCATAACATAAGTTGCTGACTGGCAGTGCCTTTTTTTTTTTTAGCAATATCGAAAAAGAGTCAAGATTTTTTTTCTTTGTCTCCATCCATCCATATTTTTTATTTTTTTTAATTATTATTATTATTCAAGAACAGTCCCTCTGTGGGTTAAAAGGCCTTGCCAAACCAGTCACCAGGGGATCCATTGTCTAAGACCTATGGTAAATACATTCTCAACAATCAGTATTCAGAATTGATGGCTTGCACATCCTGTAGTGTTTGTTTTCAGCCCAGGGTTTGTTTGGATCCCCATGAGCGATGCCAATTTATTCTGAGTTGTAAAAGATTTAGACTTAGACATTTCGGCAGTCTGGAAGTGTACACACATGGCCTGTACACCTATGTGTTTGTTCTGTCTGTTTCACACACACTCACACACAAACACACGTAAACACAAACACAGGGATGATTACCTTGAAATGTGTAAACCTATTTAATAATTACGCAAGGCCTTTTTAATGTGCGTTGACTAAATCCAGACATGATTTTTTTTTTTTTTCACCCTGGCTGTGTGTTGTCTATATTTTGGTTTCATGTATAGCATGCCATAGCCGTAAGAAAAACAAATAGATCTATTCATAATTTCTGTGCCTTGTTTGCAATGTTTATAATTTTTGACCTTCAAAGCCTGTCGTATTCCCTTTTATTACCATCAAGGTCCTATTATAATTCTTTGAAAAACGTCTGGTTGGATTAAGGTCTATATTGAGATTGAGACCTACAGGGCAGAGACAGTTCTGTCCAGAGCTGTAGCTCTAAATACTCAGGAACAGTTGTCCTTTTGTATAAGCTTTGATAAGGAATCCCATTTCATTGGGTCTGAATGTTTTTGCCTAGTGGTTAAGATAAGGACAGCTGACGGGAACAAGCATTTATACATGAACACGATTTGACTGTCCCCTAACAAAGGTCAGATTTCAGTTTAACTGAAGTTGCAAGCCGAAGAACATCATGCATCCATTTATTATTTTGCACAATTCAAACTCTTGCAGTTGAATTAATGCTAACTTTTTTGTAAAATGTTAATTAGTTAGCCAAGGGCCACACTAAACCTTGGGTAAACGTATGTTTCATATTGTTGATATGTGACCCCTCGGTTAGTAATTAATCTTGGGTGTTCAAGATTCAAGGTTTCAGCTGTACATTTCTAAACCCAGGGTTAACATTCTTATTTACAGATTTAACAGGTCAGTAACATTAATTGAATAAATAAAGTTTGCAATGAGTGTGTGACCCATTTTAATGATAAACTGTTTGTAAATCCACTTTGTTTAATGTCTCTAAATGCATAAAAAAAATATAACTTCAGTTTATGTTTACAGTCACAACCAACATTCAAACTAAATACATCACATGAAAGCTTATGCATTTGTACAACTCATGAATATTTAATGAGCTAAGCACTATTTAGTTTGTTATTGGTGGTTTGATGCTCTCGCTGTAACTTTTTAACGCTGCATAGTTTTACACTGTATATCTTTGGCACCACAAAATGGTGTTAGAGTTGCAAAAGTGTTGCTAGCAGTGCACTGAATCAGGTTTGCAGTACGTAACACAGACTTATACAAGTTTGAAACATTGCTTAACCCAAGGTTAAAAGTGTTCTTAATCAGGGGAATAAAAAGACAATAACCCTGATTTAAGTACACTGCGAAAAGCTCTAAAGAGACTCGAAAACTAATGCTTTCTTGTTATCAGGAACTGTCAGTAATAGTCAACCTGTGGGAATGAAGAGTATTGTGAATCAGCTTGCTCATTTCCAACAACCACCTCAATTACAGTATTGATTGAGAGTCACAGATAATGACAGATCTTAGCAAGAGACAGGAAGAGCAAAAAGAGAAAGATGACCTCTGACTTGA
This sequence comes from Cyprinus carpio, assembly GCF_018340385.1. Taxonomy (NCBI): domain Eukaryota; kingdom Metazoa; phylum Chordata; class Actinopteri; order Cypriniformes; family Cyprinidae; genus Cyprinus; species Cyprinus carpio. Next base: position 16,383,652 of record NC_056590.1, on the reverse strand, counting down.
GGAGATTCCATCTGTTCAGCATTTTGTGGTTCGGTTTAAGGTCGGGAAAGGTCAAAGGGAAGCAACGTCTGAATAGAGCGGAAGGCAGATAACAAGAGAGAAAGTACGTATTGCAATTCATTCCCACCCAGTAAAAGAGAGCACTATTCCGGCTGTGCAATTTGATGTAACTCCACTCAAATCTATTTGCTGCACTGAAAGGAGATATTGTTTTCCTCTAGGCACCTGTGACCCAGCTCGGTTGACCGGCTGACAAGTGTGAGAAGTGCTAAGTCAAAAAAAATAAAAATAATAATAATAAAAATAAAAGCGGTCAGACTTGCATCATGCAGTTTGATTCAATCTGCTCAGCAGCAGAAACCCCTTCATCCAGATTTATCAGTGAAGAGGACTGGATGAACAGGAGTGGACAACGTTATAGTAGACTGCGCTGTTATGTTCAGTATAGGTACCTTGGTATGTCTCTCTCTGGATGACCTTATCTTTGGAAGTGTAATAGTCGTGCATATGGCCTCCTGCCAGGATTCTATGAGAAAGATCCAATTCACTGGCCACACAACCTAGGTGGTCTAAGTTGCTTAGCCGGCGCTCCATGCAAGATAACCACAAACACACACAGGCATTGTACAGAATAGTCTGTGAGTATCAGAAATGTCCCTGAGGGTTCTTTTTGTTTGGAAAGAGAAGTGGGGGGTGGGGGTGGGGGCATGTGACCTGCTGTTGCTTGTTGTCCCCAATGAATAGTCATTTATCACACGGCATGCTGTCTAGTGTGTAAGGAATCTGTGTCCCTAATTATATTAAACTCACTTTGCCTCCAAGGGTGAAAAAGTTTGGATGTGGCTAAATATGATGCATTGCAGCGGGATGCTATTGAAATTCTCATCAAGTTCTCGCTTAACCAAACTACTCCACCCTGTTGGCAGTTTGAGATGCCTTTGAATTAGTTAAAATATGCTTAGTATTAATATGATGCATTATGGCTAGGCTGAGATGGAATATTCAGCTTTTTTTTCACATTTGACATGATGTTTTGGGCAGGAAATCTGCAGAAAGGTTTTAAATGTTCGAAAATCAGAGTACTAAACTATTGTTAAGTTCAATCAAATTAGAAGTTTGTTAATGACAAGCATTGCATTGCCCTTTTTTTATAGAGATCTTGGGGAGGATCAATCACATGACGCACATTTTTATATTTATTAATTCATTTTTTTGTTTATTTATTTATTTTCAAAATACATTAAAATGTATTCATATATAGAATGACTTGAATCCTTGGATTATTCCAATCCTTTTTTTGTAAAGTTTGTGTCCGCCAATTTTACATCGTGCAGCTGAAAATTCTATAAAAATAATATAATAAAGAGGACTCCTGCAAACACTCATTTGTCATTGTCAGTAAGTCTTTTAAAATCTAATTAAATAATATAATATAATATAATATAATATAATATAATATAATATAATATAATATAATATAATATAAAGATTCCCCTTCAGGAACTCGAGCTGCGTCGGAAAAACGCTATGGGAACGCCCTTCAGCGTGACCAGCTCTGAATAACATGTGTAATCAGTCCCATGAATGGGCGTGACGTCATAGGCGGGTGACGTAGCGACCAGGAAGCTATAAAAGCACGTGAGGTGGAATGAGCATCAGCTTTCTGTCATTCAGCGAAGCTCTGTGTGTGTCAGTTACCATTACGTGTCTGTCAGTCCTATTTACTGTTGTCTGTCTTACAAAGTTGCACAAGCAAAACATGGCAAGAAAGGCTGATAGTAAGACAAAGCATTTGGGCGAAAGTGGATCGCGTTTCAAGCTGTGTGTTCCTCCCTGCTCTCGCTACATCATGAGCGGGGATACACACAGTTTGTGCGTGGTCTGCTTGGGAGCGGAGCACGCAGAGTCGGCTCTCGAGGGAGCCCCGGGTAGAACAGACGCTCGCGAGCTATCTGTCTCCCGACGCGGCATCATCATTAAAGGCGCCGGTCTTGCCTTCCAAGCCGCTGCGAACTACATCAGCGCTGATTGGCAAGGGGTACGCGGCAGCAGGTCAGGCTGGCTCATGTCTGCATACGATGTCTGTGTTACAGGCATACCAGGCTGATCTGCTAAAAGAGCTAGATGAAGTCAACGAAGTTAAAGAGGAAAATATTTCTGAGTTAAGGAAGACCGCTGATTTAGCTCTGCGCGCCACCAAGGAGACCGCCCGTGCTATTGGGCGGTCCATGGCAGCCCTGGTGGCGGCAGAAAGACATCTGTGGTTGACCCTGTCTGATTTAAAAGATAAAGACAGGGTCTTCCTTATGGACGCCCCGCTTGCACCTTCTGGTCTGTTCGGCGACGCCATCAATTCCGTTGTCGACAGATACCAGGAGGCTCGTAAACAGGCGGCGGCGTTCCAGCGGTTCCTCCCTCGCCGTTTTCTAGCTCAGGGGGCTGCTGGGCGGGAGCAGCCCCGGCCGTGTACCAGCTCATACAGAGAGGTGCAAAAAGTGAGCGTCGCCTCTCGTGCTCCCCCGCAACGGGACCGAGGTCGGTGGCGCTCTAAGCAGGAGGCTTCTAAGACGAGGCCCGATCTGAGGGTCGTGCTTCAGTCCAGGAAGCCCTCGACAAAGCGTTCCTGACAATCAACATCAAAAGCAGGATCGCTGAGGGTGACCCCTACTGGGGAAGAACGGGGTGCACCGCATTACACGGTGCCCGTCTCTCCTCAGAGCCTCAACAGCAGCTAGTTCAGTTGTTTCCTGCCGGTCCTCCGCTTCAGGGCACCGAGCTAGCAGCTCAAAGTACATCAGAGACCAGTCTCGAGAGACTGGTTCCCTTAGTAGACTATTTAGCAGCGTGGAAACTACTGCCAAATGTGTCTCGTTGGGTCCTGCAGACTGTAGAAAAAGATTATCGAATTCAATTCGGCGCTCCGCCGCCACCTTTCAACAGGGTTTTTCCCACACTAGTGGGCCCGAGCAGGCTCTGATATTGGAACAAGAAGTAAATACCCTCTTGAGGATGGAGGCCATCAAGGTGGTCCCTCCTCACGACAGAGAGTCCGGGTTCTACAGCCGATACTTTATAATTCCGAAGAAGGATGGGGGGTTGCGTCCAATTTTAGATCTGCGTCAGTTAAACCACTCAGTCATGCGACTGAAGTTCAAGATGCTTACTATCAGGCAGGTCGTGTCTCAGATCAGGTCCGAGGACTGGTTTGTCACGATAGATCTAAAAGATGCTTATTTTCATATCTCCATCCTTCCCAATCACAGGAAGTTCTTAAGGTTTGCTTTCAGGGGCGAAGCTTACCAGTATCGAGTTCTTCCTTTTGGTCTAGCACTCTCACCCCGAACTTTCACGAAGTGTGTGGATGCTGCGCTGGCTCCACTGCGACTCCAGGGCATCCGCATACTAAATTATATCGACGATTGGTTGATTTTGGCTCAATCAGAGCAGATGGTGGTTCGACATCGAGATGTCGTTCTCGCCCCATATGGAAAAGTTGGGGTTAAGATTAAACGCCAAGAAAAGTGTACTTTCTCCATTACAGAGGACCACTTATCTGGGCGTGGTGTGGGATTCGACCACGATGCAGGCACGTCTGTCCCCTGCTCGTATCGAGTCGATCCTCACGTCAGTCAAGAGAGTCAGAGAAGGCCAGTCACTCACTGTCAAGCAGTTTCAGAAACTTTTGGGGTTAATGGCAGCTGCGTCCAACGTGATACCTCTTGGCCTGCTGTACATGAGACCCCTACAGTGGTGGCTCAAGACCAAGGGGTTCTCCCCGAGGGGAAACCCACTTCGCATGATCCCTGCCCGCGGTCTGTGGAGTGGTCGCCATCTGACATGGCATATCAACTGTCTAGAGTTGCTAGCAGTATTTCGAGCATTGAATCATTTTCTCCCAGACCTAAGAGGTCACCATGTGTTAGTGCGCACCGACAACACAGCGGTGGTCTCTTATATCAACCATCAAGGAGGCCAGCGCTCGCGACCCCTGTACCAGCTGGCACGCCAGATCCTTGTGTGGTCCCAGGGCAAACTCCTTTCGCTGAGAGCAGTACATATTCCTGGGCATATGAATATGGGAGCAGACATCCTGTCGAGGCAGGGGCCGAGGCCCGGGGAATGGAAGCTTCACCCCGAGGTGGTGAAGCAGATATGGACTATATTTTGGTCAGGCTCAGGTGGATCTGTTTGCGACTCAGATGACATCGCACTGTCCCCTTTGGTTCTCTCTAGTTCGTCCAGCTCCTCTGGGACTGGATGCTATGGTAAAGACGTGGCCGAGGCTTCGTCTGTACGCTTTTTCCCCGATCGCTCTGCTCCCGGGAGTTCTGGCGAGAGTACGCCAGGACGGGGTCCGTCTTCTATTAGTAGCCTCGTTCTGGCCGGGCCGAGTATGGTTCTCAGATCTGATCTCGCTCCTCGACGGCTCTCCATGGGAGATTCCCATCAGGAGGGATCTCCTCTCACAGGCGGAGGGCACGATATTCCACCCCCGCCCGGAGCTGTGGAAGTAATTAGTGTGGCCCCTGAGGGGGCACATCTCGTAGCTTCCAGTCTCTCAACCAAGGTTGTTGAGACCATCCTCCAATCCAGAGCTCCCTCAACAAGGAAACTATACGCCTTGAAGTGGAAACTTTTCACTTCTTGGTGCGGAGATCGCCAAATTGACCCAGTCAACTGCCCAGTCGGTACAGTGCTGGAGTTCCTGCAGGCCCGTTTCTCCGCAGGGTTGACTCACTCCACCCTGAAGGTCTACGTGGCGGCCATTGCGGCCTACCAAGCCCCTCTCGGTGACCAATCAGTGGGCAGACACCCCCTAGTTTCACGTTTCCTCCGTGGCACGCTGAGGCTGAGGCCTCCGATACGTTCTCGTGTCCCCACGTGGGACCTGGCTGTGGTGCTAGAAGCTCTTTGTAAGCCTCCTTTCGAGCCTATTGAAGAAATTGCTGGCCGCTATCTCACGATTAAGACTGCCTTTCTTCTAGCTATTACTTCTCTAAAGAGAGTTGGGGATCTTCAGGCCCTCTCAGTGGCCCCTTCCTATTTAGACTTTGCACCCGGCATGGCTAAAGTATTTCTCTACCCTCGAGCGGGGTATGTCCCGAAGGTTCCCTCAGTTATCCCGCAGCCTATTGTACTGCAGGCCTTCAGTCCTCCTCCCTTCGGGGACCCAGACCAGCAGAAGCTAAACTGTATGTGTCCAGTGCGAGCACTGGACTTATACGTCCACAGAGCTGCCATGTGGAGAAAGGCGGACCAAATGTTTGTATGCTATGGTCCCCCTAAGAGAGGTCTTCCAGCCACAAAACAGACCCTCAGTCGGTGGATAGTGGATGTAATTACTACCGCCTATGAGTCCTCTGATCTCCCCTCACCATTGGGAGTCAAGGCTCACTCTACCCGCAGTATGGCGGCCTGCAAGGCCTTCTTGTCAGGTGTGTCCATGCAGGACATCTGCAACGCAGCTGGATGGTCCACGCCCCTCACATTTGTCAGATTTTATGATTTAGATCTGCGATCCACTCCAGGCTCTTCTGTTCTCTTGCCTTAGCTGTGCTCCCTATATACACACTAGGCAGGGACTTGCAAGTCTGGCGGCGTGGGCATTCTCGTTCCCATAGCGTTTTTCCGACGCAGCTCGAGTTCCTGAAGGGGAACGTCTCAGGTTCCGTATGTAACCATGGTTCCCCTAAAGGGAACGAGACGCTGCGTCTCTAGGCCATACTTCCGGCATCCCTGCCAGAGTTCACTACATTCCTCGAAGCTGACGCTCGTTCCACCTCACGTGCTTTTATAGCTTCCTGGTCGCTACGTCACCCGCCTATGACGTCACGCCCATTCATGGGACTATGATTACACATGTTATTCAGAGCTCGTCACGCTGAAGGGCGTTCCCATAGCGTTTTTCCGACGCAGCGTCTCGTTCCCTTCGGGGAACCATGGTTACATACGTAACCTGAGACGTTTTATTTTATTTTGCATTGATAATTTATAATATATATTTTAAAGGCTTTTAAATATGCAACATATTACAACAATGCAACATATATTTAAAAAAAAAAGTATATTTCCAATACAAATAAATACGAATAAAAAATATTTTATAATTTATAATATAAAATATTTTTTTTTTTTTACTTTTCACGACATGAAATTAAAACAAACTTTTTTGAAAATGGTATAAAAAGTCTAAACTACATGAAACCAACATGAAAAAAAAAAAAAAAAAAAAAAAATAAGCATATTTACTAGGCAACTGCATTTAAAACCTTATATGTCATTGACCCGGGCTCAGATTCTGCTTGGGTCAGGTTATTGCAGACTTGTAAGTAAGCATAAACTGTATAACAATTCTCAGCTTAGTTCATCATATATCGTTGTTGTCAATTTGAAATGCTAAACATTTTATATCCATTGCTGCATTCTGATGAAAATGAAACCCCACATGGCTCATCAGAATCATAGGATATATAGATCCAGTGTAGCAGTTGTTCCTACACATCATCATGATAGTGCTGGTAATTATTGAACAGATACCATGTGGGATGTTCACGCTTTATGAATAATGGAGATTAAAATGAGATTGGATATGTCTTTATGGCTCTCATGAATCAGCCAGTATCCAGCTGTTTGTGGTGTAATCTCAAATGTTTAATTCATCAGGAAATAGATTCTGGGCTGAGATATTACTCATTATCTTTGATAGAGTGGCATTTCACTGGTTGTCACATTTAACAGCCTTCGTTTCTGATTTTAGATGTATGTGAGGGATCTCCTTGCAGTCTGCTATCATGCATCCGGCGATAAAACAGGACCTCATTACTTAATTAAAGCTGAGGCCATTAATTAATTAAGTAATGGCTTTCTGGGTATTAATGGCAATGCCATCATATTTCCCGCTGTTAGCCTCTAATGATTCTGTGTGGGAACTTGCAAGAATATGGTGACCTGACTTTAGGAGACAGAGTCTTCGTTACGCCTCCCTCCACCCTCAAGTTCTCGTCTGACTGACTCTCCCAGACTGCAGGTAATGATTAAAGTGATCATGGCCCCATTTTCATTGCTTGTTCTGAAGGATGCCGCATTCCAAGTCTAAATGCATTTCCAGCACATCTAGAATTCATAAACCTGTTGGCGTAGCACTCGTGGCATCTGTACGTTTGTTTAATTGGATGAAAAGTAAAGTACGACTATGATATTGAGATCGGTCTGGCATTGCTGTAGGTTAGAGTGCTCTATAAGTACGTCGCTGTATACAGCTGTAAATGAGCTTTGTTGCACTGGGCGTCCTCTCCACCATCCTCAGCACATTACAATGAGTACACAGGGCAGGACTCTGCAAACACTCATTTGTTCATTGTCAGATAAGTCTGTTTTAAATCCTAATTAAATAATATAATATAATATAATATATATAATATAATATAATATAATAATAATATATAGATATAAAGATTCCCCTTCAGGAACTCGTCGAGCTGCGTCGGAAAAAACGCTATTGGAAGACGCCCTTCAGCGTGACCAGCTCTGACATAACATTGGTAATCAGTCCCATGAATGGGCGTGACGTCAGAGGCGGGTGACGTAGCGACCAGGAAGCGTATAAAAGCACGTGAGGGTGGAATGAGCATCAGCTTTCTGTCATTCAGCGAAGCTCTGTGTGTGTCAGTTTACCATTACGTGTCTGTCAGTCCTACATTTACTGTTGTCTGTCTTACAAAGTTGCACAAGCAAAACATGGCAAGAAAGGCTGATAGTAAGACAAAGCATTTGGGGCGAAAGTGGATTCGCGGTTTCAAGCTGTGTGTTCCTCCCCTGCTCTCCTACAATCACGAGACGCGGGGATACACACAGTTTGTGCGTGGTCTGCTTGGGAGGCGGAGCACGCAGAGTCGGCTCTCGAGGAGCCCCGGGTAGAACAGACGCTCGCGAGCTATCTGTCTCCCGACGCGGCAAAAAAAAAAACGGCATCATCATCATTAAAGGCGCCGGTCTTGCCTTCCAAGCCGCTGCGAACTACATCAGCGCTGATTGGCAACGGGTAACGCGGCAGCAGGTCAGGCTGGCTCATGTCTGCATACGATGTCTGTGTTACAGGCATACCAGGCTGATCTGCTAAAAGAGCTAGATGAAGGCGAGGAAGTTAAAGAGGAAAATATTTCTGAGTTAAGGAAGACCGCTGATTTAGCTCTGCGCGCCACCAAGGAGACCGCCCGTGCTATTGGGCGGTCCATGGCAAGCCCTGGTGGGCGGCAGAAAGACATCTGTGGTTGACCCTGTCTGATTTAAAAGATAAAGACAGGGTCTTCCTTATGGACGCCCCGCTTGCACCTTCTTGTCTGTTCGGCGACGCCATCAATTCCCGTTGTCGACAGACTACCAGAGGCTCGTAAAGGGCAGCTGGAGCGCGCGGCGTTCCAGCGTTTCCTCCCTCGCCGTTTTCTAGCTCAGGGGGCTACTGGGCGGGAGCAGCCCCGGCCGTGTACCAGCTCATACAGAGAGGTGCAAAAAGTGAGCATCGACTCTCGTGCTCCCCGCAACGGGACAGAGGTCGGTGGCGCTCTAAGCAGGAGGCTTCTAAGACGAGGCCCGATCTGAGGGTCGTGCTTCAGTCCAGGAAGCCCTCGACAAAGCGTTCCTGACAATCAACATCAAAAAGCAGGATCGCTGAGGGTGACCCCTACTGGGGAAGAGCGGGTGCACCGCATTACACGGTGCCCGTCTCTCTCCTCAGAGCCTCAACAGCAGCTAGTTCAGTTGTTTTCCTGCCGGTCCTCCTCCGCTTCAGGGCACCGAGCTAGCAGCTCAAAGTACATCAGAGACCAGTCTCAAGAGACTGGTTCCCTTAGTAGACTATTTAGCAGCGTGGAAGCTACTGCCAAATGTGTCTCGTTGGGTCCTGCAGACTGTAGAAAGGTTATCGAATTCAATTCGGCGCTCCGCCGCCACCTCTCAACGGGGTCTTTCCCACACTAGTGGGCCCCCGAGCAGGCTCTGATATTGGAACAAGAAGTAAAAACTCTCTTGAGGAAGGAGGCCATCGAGGTGGTCCCTCCTCACGACAGAGAGTCCGGGTTCTACAGCCGATACTTTATAGTTCCGAAGAAGGATGGGGGGTTATGTCCAATTTTAGATCTGCGTTCAGTTTAAACCACTCAGTCATGCGACTGAAGTTCAAGATGCTTACTATCAGGCAGGTCGTGTCTCAGATCAGGTCCGAGGACTGGTTTGTCACGATAGATCTAAAAGATGCTTATTTTCATATCTCCATCCTTCCCAATCACAGGAAGTTCTTAAGGTTTGCTTTCAGGGGCGAAGCTTACCAGTATCGAGTTCTTCCTTTTGGTCTCTGCACTCTCCACCGCCCCCCGAACTTGCACGAAGTGTGTGGATGCTGCGCTGGCTCCACTGCGACTCCAGGGCATCCGCATACTAAATTATATCGACGATTGGTTGATTTTTGGCTCAATCAGAGCAGATGGTGGTTCGACATCGAGATGTCGTTCTCGCCCATATGGAAAAGTTGGGGTTAAGATTAAACGCCAAGAAAAGTGTACTTTCTCCATTACAGAGGACCACTTATCTAGGTGTAGTGTGGGATTCGACCACAATGCAGGCACGATTGTCACCTGCTCGGATCGAGTCGATCCTCACGTCAGTCAAGAGAGTCAGAGAAGTCCAGTCACTCACTGTCAAACAGTTTCAGAAACTTTTGGGGTTAATGGCAGCTGCGTCCAACGTGATACCTCTTGGCCTGCTGTACATGAGACCCCTACAGTGGTGGCTCAAGACCAAGGGGTTCTCCCCCGAGGGGAAACCCACTTCGCATGATCCCTGCCCGCGGTCTGTGGAGTGGTCACCATCTGACATGGAATATCAACTGTCTAGAGTTGCTAGCAGTATTTCGAGCATTGAATCATTTTCTCCCAGACCTAAGAGGTCACCATGTGTTAGTGCGCACCGACAACACAGCGGTAGTCTCTTATATCAACCATCAAGGAGGCCTGCGCTCGCGCGACCCCTGTACCAGCTGGCACGCCAGATCCTTGTGTGGTCCCAGGGCAACTCCTTTCGCTGAGAGCAGTACATATTCCTGGGCATATGAATATGGGAGCAGACATCCTGTCGAGGCAGGGGGCCGAGGCCCGGGGAATGGAGGCTTCACCCCGAGGTGGTGAAGCAGATATGGACTATATTTGGTCAGGCTCAGGTGGACCTGTTTGCGACTCAGATGACATCGCACTGTCCCCTTTGGTTCTCTCTAGTTCGTCCAGCTCCTCTGGGACTGGATGCTATGGTAAAGACGTGGCCGAGGCTTCGTCTGTACGCTTTTCCCCCGATCGCTCTGCTCCCGGGAGTTCTGGCGAGAGTACGCCAGGACGGGGTCCGTCTTCTATTAGTAGCCTCGTTCTGGCCGGGCCGAGTATGGTTCTCAGATCTGATCTCGCTCCTCGACGGCTCTCCATGGGAGATTCCCATCAGGAGGGATCTCCTCTCACAGGCGGAGGGCACGATATTCCACCCCCGCCCGGAGCTATGGAAGTTATGGGTGTGGCCCCTGAGGGGGCACATCTCGTAGCTTCTGGTCTCTCAACCGAGGTTGTTGAGACCATCCTCCAATCCAGAGCTCCATCAACGAGGAAACTGTATGCCTTGAAGTGGAAACTTTTCACTTCTTGGTGCGGAGATCGCCAAATTGACCCAGTCAACTGCCCAGTCGGTACAGTGCTGGAGTTCCTGCAGGCCCGTTTCTCCGCAGGGTTGACTCACTCCACCCTGAAGGTCTACGTGGCGGCCATTTCGGCCTACCACGCCCCTCTCGGTGACCAATCAGTGGGCAGACACCCCCTAGTTTCACGTTTCCTCCGTGGCACGCTGAGGCTGAGGCCTCCGATACGTTCTCGTGTCCCCACGTGGGACCTGGCTGTGGTGCTAGAAGCTCTTTGTAAGCCTCCTTTCGAGCCTATTGAAGAAATTGCTGGCCGCTATCTTACGATTAAGACTGCCTTTCTTCTAGCTATTACATCTCTAAAGAGAGTTGGGGATCTTCAGGCCCTCTCAGTGGCCCCTTCCTATTTAGACTTTGCGCCCGGCATGGCCAAAGTGTTTCTCTACCCTCGAGCGGGGTATGTCCCGAAGGTTCCCTCAGTTATCCCGCAGCCTATTGTACTGCAGGCCTTCAGTCCTCCTCCCTTCGGGGACCCAGACCAGCAGAAGCTAAACTGTATGTGTCCAGTGCGAGCACTGGACGCATACGTCCACAGAGCTGCCATGTGGAGAAAAGCGGACCAACTGTTTGTATGCTATGGTCCCCCTAAGAGAGGTCTTCCAGCCACAAAACAGACCCTCAGTCGGTGGATAGTGGATGTAATTACTACCGCCTATGAGTCCTCTGATCTCCCCTCACCATTGGGAGTCAAGGCTCACTCTACCCGCAGTATGGCGGCCTCCAAGGCCTTCTTGTCAGGTGTGTCCATGCAGGACATCTGCAACGCAGCTGGATGGTCCACGCCCCTCACATTTGTCAGATTTTATGGTTTAGATCTGCGATCCACTCCAGGCTCTTCTGTTCTCTTGCCTTAGCTGTGGCTCCCTATATACACACTAGGCAGGGACTTGCAAGTCTTGCGGCGTGGGCATTCTCGTTCCCATAGCGTTTTCCAACAGCAAAACGTCTCTGGTTACGCATGTAACCATGGTTCCCCAAAAGTGAACGAGACGCTGCATCGTCTAGCTCGTCTAGCGTCTCTAGGCCATACTTCCGGCATCCCTGCCAGAGTTTCGCTTCATTCCTAGAAGCTGATGCTCGTTCCCACCTCACGTGCTTTTATAGCTTCCTGGTCGCTACGTCACCCGCCTATGACGTCACGCCCATTCATGGGACTGATTACACATGTTATTCAGAGCTGGTCACGCTGAAGGGCGTTCCCATAGCGTTTTTTTTCTTCCGACGCAGCGTCTCGTTCCCTTCGGGGAACCATGGTTACATACGTAACCTGAGACGTTTTATTTTATTTTGCATTGATAATTTATAATATATATTTCAAAGGCTTTTAAATATGCAACATATTACAACAATGCAACATATATTTAAAAAAAAAGTATATTTCCAATATAAATATATATGAATAAAAAATATTTTATAATTTATAATATAAAATATTTTATTTTTTTTACTTTTCACGACATGAAATTAAACAAACTTTTTTTGAAAATGGTATAAAAGTCTAAACTACATGAAACCAACATGAAAAAAAAAAAATAAAAATAAAAAATAAGCATATTTACTAGGCAACTGCATTTAAAACCTTATATGTCATTGACCCGGGCTCAGATTCTGCTTGGGTCAGGTTATTGCAGACTTGTAAGTAAGCATAAACTGTATAACAATTCTCAGCTGAGTTCATAATATATCGTTGTTGTCAAGTTGAAATGCTACACATTTTATATCCATTGCTGCATTCTGATGAAAATGAAACCCCACATGGCTCATCAGAATCATAGGATATATAGATCCAGTGTAGCAGTTGTTCCTACACATCATCATGATAGTGCTGGTAATTATTGAACAGATACCATGTGGGATGTTTCACGCTTTATGAATAATGGAGATTAAAATGAGATTGGATATGTCTTTATGGCTCTCATGAATCAGCCAGTATCCAGCTGTTTGTGGTGTAATCTCAAATGTTTAATTCATCAGGAAATAGATTCTGGGCTGAGATATTACTCATTATCTTTGATAGAGTGGCATTTCACTGGTTGTCACATTTAACAGCCTTCGTTTCTGATTTTAGATGTATGTGAGGGATCTCCTTGCAGTCTGCTATCATGCATCCGGCGATAAAACAGGACCTCATTACTTAATTAAAGCTGAGGCCATTAATTAATTAAGTAATGGCTTTCTGGGTATTAATGGCAATGCCATCATATTTCCCGCTGTTAGCCTCTAATGATTCTGTGTGGGAACTTGCAAGAATATGGTGACCTGACTTTAGGAGACAGAGTCTTCGTTACGCCTCCCTCCACCCTCAAGTTCTCGTCTGACTGACTCTCCCAGACTGCAGGTAATGATTAAAGTGATCATGGCCCCATTTTCATTGCTTGTTCTGAAGGATGCCGCATTCCAAGTCAAAATGCATTTCCAGCACATCTAGAATTCATAAACCTGTTGGCGTAGCACTCGTGGCATCTGTACGTTTTGTTTAAATTGGATGAAAAGTAAAGTATTCACTATGATATTGATCGGTCTGGCATTGCTGTAGGTTAGAGTGCTCTATAAGTACGTCGCTGTATACAGCTGTAAATGAGCTTTGTTGCACTGGGCGTCCTCTCCACCATCCTCAGCACATTACAATGAGTACACAGGGCAGAGGTCGCATACGCAGCAGCTCCGCTGTGTGCACGGTAGCTGCTCAGAGAGCTTACTTTAACAACCTGGACTCCATTAGATGCTGACATTTCATTGCACTGCTCCTTCACATTTTTCATATTTGTTATCTCACTCACTCTTTGTCGAACTGTGCCCCTTAGAGTATGTGTCCACAAAGTGCTGTGTTTGCATAGTACAATTAAGAGGTACATGAAGGTTAAACTTTGTTTTTTTAGTTTAATTTATTACTATAAACAGTTTTTTTTTACCTTAGAATTAAAATCTTTTTGAAGACTGTGTTGGTTGCTCTTTTCCATGCAGTAACAATGAATGAGAATTGATACTTACAAGTAAATATTGTAATGCAAATATTTATTTACATTAGTTGGAGAATCTATTTGCTTTGACATTGGATTATAACATTTTAAATTGCCAATAAGCTTTGTTAATTTTGACTGGCTCTGTGGTACTGGCACTCCATTTGCCCAGGTTTGAGTGATATTATGTAATTTAACCTACTTTACAGGACCTATTCAGTCCACTATGTGTCATGGCGCAAGCACAAATCCACTAAAATTTAAAAATAATAGTTTTTGTATCACAGAATGTAGTTTTAAGGTTTTTTTTGTTTGTTTGTTTTTCTTAGGCGAAAATGTACTTGTTTAGACTTCAAATATGCGGTTTGTTAATAAAGATAACATTTATTAGAAAATTTAGCTTCAACGTTTTCGGAGAGCTGAGCTCCATGGTGTCAGCGGCCGAGAGCAGCTTCACCTCGGTCAGATCTTCTGGAGTTTGCCGCTGGCTCTGATGTCTTTATAGTGGTAAAACATGAGATATAATTTCTTTTGGGTAATTCTAACAGGCAGTCTTGGGTCTCATTAATATATTATTTGTTTCAAATAGTTTTAGCTGAAGGCAAAATCTCATCACATATTTTTTTTTTTAATGTTGTAAATTATTTTAATGCTGTATATTAGAGCGCTGCCTTTGTACTTATGACTGAATTGTCTAGCAACTTTTATGATGGCTGTTGTTGTTGTTTATTATTCAATAAATACTATTTTATATTCATAATAGTATTTTTCTATAAAAATATACAAAGACTTTCAAAAAAACCAAAACATTTACTTTTCCTGCAGAAGGGAATGCTTCACAAGTTAACACCACTAATCTTTTCACCATTGACTGACTTCTCCATGAGACTGACCTTGCGTGCATCTGCAAGTGATTCTTTATAAACTGTTTACTCTCTGCATACATGGGGTCTTCATTCACTAATGCTCTGATGACATCTGACACATCAGTGATAGGATTTGGGCCCCGTATGCTGGATTAACCCCATTTGGTTTTTCATGGCATTATTCCATTATGAATCCTGAGAGCACACCAACTGATGCTGCGTCTGTCCTGCTGCCTGAATGCAGAAATGCAGAAGTGAATGCATGAATGGCATGAAGACAGGCAGTCATGCTCTTCACATACTGATTCCATTAATGTTAACTCTGGAAAATAATTACTATCCACTTCACCTTATTTATTAGATTTGAGTCTTCCTGATGAAATATGGTTATGTGACAGTATGTCTGGATGAATGTGAAAGTAATAAATTATTATGCAGTCATGCATGCTAAGCCAAACATACTATTGTACATTCACTAACAGTAATATAAAACATGTATGCTTTTTTTTATTATTATTCCATGCTGTTTGTATTACAGACATGAAAGACAACTCAAAAACATTAATATGTGGAACATAAAATAATATATTTTAAGAGTGAACTAAACACTGGAGCCTGTGAAAATTGCTTAAAAAAAAAATATATTATATAGCCTAAGCTGGTTGGCTGGTTTTAGCTGGTCTTCCAACCTGGTCATATCTTATCTGAACTCCCAACATAAAAATGAAACCAGCCTAAGCTGGTTGGCTGGTTTTAGCTGGTCTTCCAACCTGGTCATAGCTGATTTGAAGGCTGGATTTAGAAGGGGCTTTGACCACTTCTGCTGACCAACCAGCTGAACACCAGCCTGGCTGGGCTGGGAAACCTCCAGTTAGGTCTGAATACAGATACAGATGATTTTGTCAGTGCATTAGATACAAATAGCTTCACTGCACATCCCTAAAACAGGCTTTCGACTACCTAGCAACTGCCCTGAACACTTTAGCAACCACATAGCAACACCCTAGAAACCACTACTCAACACACTATTAATTTTCTTCAGTTCATGTTAGTCCAGTTTGAGTTATTATGATAGGTGTGATACATTAGGAACATCAGCTTTAAATAAATTTGCTTATGCCTGTGATTTGAAATATAATATTGTGGTATGCATTGTTCAGTAGTACATCCATCTTGCCTCGGCAGCATATGTTTGTTTAAACTCACTCATAGCGTGTTGCAATGTCGGCACAGTCAAAAATAAAAAATAAAAAACCACAATGCAGCACAACATTTCTCTTTATGAATCAGTTTTATGGTCCATCTATAAAAGTGTGAGATCTACAGGATTTGCACCTGCAAGTTTATAGCAAAACACATAAATCTCTTGTTGCCTCTAGCTGTCAGAGAGCACATCTCGCTATAGGAGTTCCACAGCTGGAGTCAGTCAGCTAAAGCAACGGGGCAAAAGAAAGAAAGGAAGAAAGACAGACTCAGAAGTCAGATCCAGGCAGCAGAGTTGGCACTTTACTTCCTGTCCATTTTAAACCCACTCTGTTATTTGTAAGCCTTGTTCTAGTTGAATAAAACATGCCATTAAATAATGCAAATGTCAGTGGACAATGCTGAAAACTCTTGAGAAAGGTCAGCTGAGGCACAGGTTGCTGCATTATCAGATATTCAGTTCTGATAAGAGGGACCCGTGTACAGCATGCCGAATCTCTGTGATCCATATTTAATTTTGTTTGTAGTCCAACAACAGTGGAATTATTATTGCGGACTGAGTGGCGTGAAATATTTAGCTCTGATTTTAACGAAATGCTCATGAGGAGAATGTGACCCAGTCCTTCATAAGAGTAAGGCGAGATTTTGATCTTCTGTATGTTTTTTATTACTGTGCTTTACATGGCTTTAGGGCCAATGTTTTAGTGATGAGGAGTGTGTGGTTAACTTTGACGAATAAGACAGAGAGAGAGGGGGAAGTGTGCAGATTCCTGTTCATAGGGTTCAGTGAGGCCTTGCTATGCCCTCATTAGAGTCAGAGTCTTCACAGTCTATGCCATCATTGTGCACTTTGTGTTTAGGGTCTTGCCAGTAGCAATGTTGGCAATTCTGAGGAAAACAACACCTGTAAGAATGCTTCCATGACAAGAAGCAACATAAAGCTGGTGTACACTACTAAGAAAACTTTTCAAAGTGCCTGTACAGCACCTTAAGTTCAGCAAAAAAAAAAAAACTTTATTATTATCAAGCGCCATTCTCATTAAATAGGGTTCTTGAGGTGACTACAACATTCTTTGGCGATTGCAAAAGTATTTTAAAAACACAATGAAACAAGTAGCAACAGATCTTGTCTTCTGTATTGTGGCATACATCAATTATTGAAGTATTATCAAAAAAGAAAAAAAGAAAAATGTAGGGTGGGGCATTGGTTCATTTCGTTGATCATTGATTTGATTTCGAGATGTGGGTTTTATAATCAAAAATGGAGGGAAATCTGAATGTCTGCTGGAAAACAGGTCTCATCGCATTCGCATTTCACATGTGCTTCAATACATGGTAATGCAGACTTGTTCTCAAAGCATTTCCGATGCAGCATCTCGTTCCATTCGGGAAACTAAGGTTACAGTCGTAACCTAGGGATGTTTTTCTCCTGTGGAACAAAAAAAGAAATTTTGAAGATCTTTAGGGACCAAACAACATTGGATCACATTGACTTTCATTGTGTACTGTTAGGGGAAAAAAACACACAAATTGTTGCTTTTTGAATAGTTAGGTGCATATAAGGACCTTAAAGATACATATTAGTACCTAAAGTGTACATATTTAATCCTAAATGGTACATATTTGTGTCTTTTGAAAGGGCACTACCATAATGACAACTTTTATACCACTTTTTTCTTCTTCTTCTTTTTAAAGAGTGTATTGAAAAATCCTAAAATATTTTTCAAAATCTCTTCTTTTGTTGCCCATATAAGAATGTCATTAAAAAGACAGCAAAAAGCAGAGAGATCTCTGATTGGCTAAAAACAAAAACTTGGGCTGCTTTTCTGATTTATTTATTTATGTGTTCATTTACATGAATTTATTTCTATCTAGATTTATATCTAGACCTCTAGACCTGCCACAGAGACAGCTTTTCTTTATGGAGACCTATTTCAATTATATGTGTCTATATATGATATGATGCTAAATCATTCATGAGTTCCCAAACATTTCTTTCCTAGAATCTTCCAGGCAGCTTGAGTTCTGTATTAGTGTGGGAGACAAGAATTTTTCCTCACATTATTAGAAAAGACATGTATCTCCACAAAGACTCACACATAATTCAATCGAGATTCATCTCAATTACTTGATCAGTTTAATTCAAGACATTGCCCCAGGATATCTACAGATCTCTTTTCATGTTAACCATCTTTTGCACACTAATCCCTTCACCTATGAAAAACATCTATGTCTAACCTAGTTTTTAACCAAATCCTTTTTGATTGAAATTTGATTTGAAATTTAGATTTATTTGGAGTTCTGTGAAATGCCTAGCATTTACCTTTCTCTCTCTGTGTGTCCTCCATGCAATGTCTGGGAGCCAAGCCACTAAAGAATGTGAGATCTGTGCCCATAAATCCTCTGCCACCTGATAAATGCCTGTTTCATTTACATTGCTTGGGCTGAAACAACACACTCTAATGTATATTTAGCCCCAGCAAAACCACTTCCTGAAAGCTCTGTAAGAGAGCAGTCTGCCTCAGCTAATTACTGCAGGAATGTCAGATGTGAGATGAGGACACTTTTCGGGAAAAGACGGTTTATATTATGCAGGCCTGTTGGTTTGTGACTACCTCAGTGTCCTAAAACATTGCTGTGTGTTAACTTAATACACACATTCCCAACTCGTTCCAAAAAACACGGTTTATTACAGATAGATTACTTTCTCCATACTGCAACGCAGCAAGGTATTTATTTTTGTGTCATTTTTTAAAGTTATTGCCTCAGATAATATTTGCAAAAAGGTGATGTCAGTGGGCCATCAGCCAAGTGTTTCATATTACTTATAGTGAGAAGAAATGTATTGAGAATATAAACCATGAGGTTAAAAGGTCATGGCTGTAAAGCTTTATACGTTAATTTATATAGATTTTAGAAAACATTAAGAAGGTTGCATTTGTTTGGTCTGGAGCGAGGCCACTAATAAATGGTCTGTGTCCTTTCTTTCAACTGAGTTATGGTGTGATTATAGCGTTCATCCGTGTGGGTCAAGTTTTTAATGGTTTCCTTTCACATCGCACATCCTACTTCGTGAAACTGGAAAACACTCTCCACCAGAACGCTTCAAATCAAGAAAGCAATGCGATTTAATTTTGAAGCACCACTATTTCCCATGTCTTAAACTGTGATAGATGAATGAGCCAAGAATGAATATTGTCATAATAACCCAATGATATACCGAGCCATTTACAATCGCTATAATGCTACAGAATGGGGAGAATGGAGACCGATACCACAGCTGGTGTTTAGAGGAGAGGACATGAGCAGCATTTGAAAACACCTGTGGGTTTAGCCAAAGATATAACACGAGAACTACTATCTGTCAAAACAAGAGCCAAAAAAGCTCTCTCACTCTTTTTAAGCACTTTCTTGAACTCCCAGCCCTGTCATACAACTGTCAATCGGTCTAAGAGACACAACAGCCTCAGGAAAATATCACTGCACACCAGACTTTTGACTTGCGGCGTAAACATCGGCCCTCATTTCAACTTATTCTGGCCAAGAACCGCCTACATAGATAGGAAGAAACCACCTAACTGAGATGTAAAGTGACCAGCCACAGTTTGTTTTTATTTACATGACTTTTAAAGGCAGAGTTATATGAAATAGATGATGCCATGATAATCGACTAGTGAAAACACACAAAACATACACACACGTAGAATTATATATAGATTATATAGAGTTTGTCATTAGAAATTCTGTTTATCCAAAACTTCCCAATATGTACAGCTGATGAAGTTCATTTTCGCAAGCAAAATCCAGTCATTTCAAAAGGAATCCATGCAAAACTGGAATTTCTAGAGATGGTGAAAGATTTTCACATGAATATTTCACATCAACTGTACAAACAACAATCTTATAATAAAAAAAAATAATAAAATATTTTACACTGGAAAGTAAACCATTTTTCCTGCAAGATTTAGCTGAAAGTTTTCTAATGTGAATGCACTTTTACAAATATTATTTACAATTTTATATTGTAATATAATAATGATTATCTAATCATAATATACAATTAATACAGTTATTATTATTATTAAAGTCGGCATGAAACGGAAGTTGAGATTGTCCTTTTTTTCCTATTGGGATGTATGATTTTGTCCTTTTGGAATTGATTGGATCGTTGGAAGATGAGCGTTGCTAACAAAATGAAGGCAGAAACGAGACAGAGCATGATAGCCCCGCCCTCACATCATAGCACATGACAGGAAGAGAATAGAAGTCATTTTGAGGGGGAGGGAAGGTCAACGTATTTGATTAAAGATTATAAGGGCACATTATTTTTTTTAAAAATAATGAAGTGCACAGATAAATCGTTCATAATAAACACTACGATATTGCATATAAAAAAAGAATTGTACATTTAATTGTACATATATATATATAAACCAAATTTATATTTTTGCTAACGGACATCTAGTTAATGTGCATCTAATTGCCTCAAAATAAACTCTGAATATCATCCAAAGATTTACTGCTGGTAATCTGGAAAAGTGTTACTTTTTTATGACTTTCCAAATTGCATATCTGTGATAAATCACCACAGATAACTTTTAGGTGCTGCTCTACATTCAAAGCACAGATGAAAACCTCTATTGGGACCACTCATTGTGCAGCTCTTTCTTTATTGAGCATCTTTAGCATGTCTCTATTGTAAAAGGCAGCCCCATTTGTCATTATGGCAGATCACTGGTCCTCTCGCTCACATACTTCCTGACTTATGTCAGTCTGGTAAGAATAGCTGATTTAATGACTTCCGGAGTTGTGTATGGCTCTCAGAATTGTAATGCTCTAAATCTAATGTTCGACCTGCTTATTTACAGTGCTGGATGCCCCAAGATGCAGTCCTGATGTCTTTCTGTGTTCATTGTATTGATTTTTCTTCCAGTATCCATCATGTCAATACTTTTACTCTGCAAAAAGACAGCAGATCCTGAGACATGGCACCCTAAGTGGGGACTTTGAGACTTGTTCCTGTGACCATTTGGATGCTTGATTCAAGGCTGCTGGTGGTCATGATGGATGAATTAGCCATCACAGGTAATTAATTTAGGAACTTCAGGCCTGTAAGTTCTGTTCTGTAAAGTATTTGTGCTTGGCTCGTTTTTATATCAGCTCTCTTATGTGTTGTTTGGCAGTAAAGCTATAATGTTTTTCTTCTTCTTCTTTTAAAAAAAAAGGACATCAGGCTGCCTTATGGTCATGGAAAGACACTACCATCCTTCCCAGTCCTTTTAAAAATGATTTATCTAAGATTGATTCATAGAGGATGTGAACAGTACTGGCTTTTAAAGTGTTCCAGTTGAAGATGGTAGCTGGAAATCTGTTTGCTAGCTTTTGTATCCGATGAGATTGTGAGGTGTATGGCTCAAAGACTTTGAATATTTTTTGTATTTATTTATTTATTGTAATGGATGGTCAAATCAGACATGTTATGTTAGTTATATTTAACAAATAATCCAACAGACGGCTTACCCAACAATCGGACTGGGTGCCGGGATATCTGTGAACAAAAGTGCAGCCAGATAACATCGCTTTTATGGCCCAATGGTATTCACCTCACCCTACTGGAATTAATTAACCTCGAAACAGACACTTACTGCCCATAGGAAAGGATTCATTAATTCATAGCCAGACCTTTCTATGAATGAAATGCATATCCCCAGGTCTTTTGTGTTGTACAATGCATGCATTATGATAGAATCACTAGTTAATGTAACCTCACCTATATCGTGTTTGGTATCTATGAATGTGTATTTTGATTATCTAACCGATAGTGTATATTATAGGTTGAAAAATATTAGTATTATAACAATCTTTAAAATCATTCACAAACATTCCCTCCGAAAGTTAAAGTCCAAAAACACCTCTCTGACTTTAAGAGATTCATAAACATTCCCTCCGAAAGTTAAAGTTCCCTATCTGTCGGTTGCTACAAGTTATGTCGTGACGACATTATGGAGATTCACCTGGGAGCCTCAGTCATCTCTAACTTTAAGAGAAAACGCCAATGAAATTTGGCTAGTGGATTTTGCACAACTGAGCCACTTCCCGTGATTACGGGTATAAATAGGTGACAGGTGCATCCACTCTTCAGATTTTTGCTTCGGAGCCAAGTGGATGAAGAGTGCTGTTCTCCACAAAGCCTTTCATCATTTGACTGGAAGCTGTTCTGGGTTGGCGTTACGGTGCGAACAACAGTGTCCCTGTCGGCAGCGATTCCCCTGGGCACTTCAATCTAAAAGGGCAGTTTTCCTGAACACGGATAGTTTGCATCTTTTTAAAGATGCCGTTCTGTCCATGCCCTTTTGGGTGTGGTCGTTACCTGTCTTGCGTGTCTGGGCATCCAACACGCTGAAGCGGCATCCGTGGATGACTCATGCGGTCACTGCGAACATATGAGCATAGCCTCACTGCATAGCCTCACTGCGATCTCGCCTCTCTCTGGTAAAGGGAGGGGCACCCTCTGTCGTCACCCATCCCGCTCTCTCAGGCTCGAGCAGAGGACCACCGGCTGGCGCTCTGGGAGATCTGAGGGTTACAATAAGAGCTTCTCCGCCGGGCCTCGCCCCACGGACCTCTTATTACTCACACAGGTTCCGAGTGATTCTGCTGGCCCATCTCGAGCGGCTACCAGCGTTTCACTCGGTGCACCTCCAGAAGATCAGATGTCGATAGCAGCATCAGGGGATGGGCTATCATCCTCTGGGGATGAAGATTCGGCAGGGCTGCCCCCCTCGGGTGCTTTCACCTCTGCCAAATCGGACTCGGAGCTGACGGCCATGCTTGCCCGGGCATCCGTGAGTATCGGGCTGGAGGTCAATAGACAACCGCGTGGACAGCCCCTTTTACGGCCAGAAGCTGCTTGTCTCCCTCCTCCATCCTTACTACCCTTGATGGCGGGGCGGCCAGGGGGTACGTTGACGCTTCCCAGGTGGAGAGAGTGGTTGCAGTGCACCTGTGCCCGCAAAACGCCGCCACTTGGAGGAATCATCCGCATCTCCTGTCCAAGGCCTGTAAGCTGACAGCTGCGCTCGCGGCCAAGACTTACAGTGCTGCGGGGCACGCTGCCTCTGCCCTGCATGCTATGGCCATCCTGCAAGTTCACCAGGCCAAGGCACTCAAACAAATGCACAAGGGTATTTCCGACCCGAGGTTGATGCAGGAGCTATGTTCAGTGACTGACTTTGCCCTACAGGTGACGAGACTGTGCAGAGAATCTCTTTTCTCGGTGTGGAGTTAGACTCGGTGAGTATGACGGCACAACTCACCAGTGAGCATGCCCAGTCAGTGCTGGACTGCCTGAGTTCCTTCAGAGGGAGGACGGTGGTATCACTGAAACACTTTCAGAGGCTCCTGAGGCATTTGGCTTTCCTCAGCCACAGTCACGCCGCTCGGATTGCTTCATATGTGACCACTTCAGCACTGGCTACACTCCCGAGTCCCTAGGTGGGCATGGCGCCACGGTACACATCATGTCACCATCACACCGATGTGTCACCGCCTATTCATCCCCTGGTCAGACCTTGCCTTTCTACAGGCTGGGGTGCCCTTAGGACAAGTGTCCAGGCATGTCGTTGTCATGATGGATGCTTCCAGAATGGGCTGGGGTGCTACATGGAACGGGCAGGCAGCTTCGGGGCACTGGACCGGGCCCTGACTGCTTTGGCATATCAATTGCCTAGAGATGCTGGCAGTGCATCTGGCCTTGCGGCAGTTCTGGCCACTGCTGCAGGACAAGCACATGTTGGTCCGCAAGGACAACACTGCGGCGGTTTCGTACATCAACCGCCAGGGAGGTCTATGATCACACCGCATGTCACAGTTCGCCCACCATCTCCTCCTTTGAGGTAGTCAGATGCGGCTGAAGTCACTGCGTGCCATAAAGTCGTCACGACATAACTCGTAGTGACAGACAGATAGGGAACATCTCAGTTAATGAGGTAAACCTCGTTCCCTGATGGAGTGAACGGAGACGTTATGTCCCCTTACCACAACCTTGAACCATCGCTGGCAGCCAGGGACAAGTTCTCGGCTGCTCAGCGTAAAACCTGAAGAGTGGATGCACCTGTCACCTATTTATACCCGTAATCACGGGGAGTGGCTCAGGTATGCAAAATCCACTAGCCAAATTTCATTGCCGTTTTCTTTCAGAGATGATTGGGGCTGTGAATCCCCATAATGTCGTCACGACATAACCTCTCCATTCCCTTCATCAGGGAACGAGGGTTACATATGTAACTAAGACGTTACCATTGGCTCTTTGACCCCCTGGAGGTATGACATCCATAGAAGTTACAGGGCACTATCACAGCATACCTGTCAACCCTCCCATTTTTCCCGGGATTCTGCCATATTTTACCATTCTATTCCACTATCATCCCATTTAAATATTTTCCTGAATTTCTCCTGTATTTTTAATCTTTCTATTATAAAAAAAAAAAATACACTGGGTGTATTTTATATTTTCTTCCGGTAAAACTCCCATAATTTTTGTTTTTATATGAATAACCACAACAACAAATTCCAAGGTTGTCCAGTTGCCAGATCTTGTATGAAACGCATCTTTCTCACACGATCGACTCGATACACGATACAAATTTCAACCCATTTGTCCCCTCAACTTGGCAACCTACAGCCCAGTGATGTTATTGATATATGCACAGAAAGTACAATGGGAATTAAACAATCACTGGTAGAAATGGGAGGAGAAGACTCAGGTGGTGCTCCAGTGAAAAAAAAAAAACAACGTAATATACATGTAAATACAGTGGCATGCGAAAGTTTGGAAACCCCTTGCAGAATCTGTGAAAATGTGAATAATTTTAACAAAATAAGAGAGATCATACAAAATGTATGCTATTTTTATTAAGTACTGTCCTGAGTAAAATATTTTACATAAAATATGTTTGCATTTAGTCCACAAAACAAAAAAATAGCTGAAATTATTAAAATAACCCCATTCAAAAGTTTAGGTACCATTGGTTCTTACTGTGTGTGGTTACCTGGAAGATCCACAACTGTTTTTTGTTGTTGTTGTTGTTGTTGTTGTTGTTGTTTTGTGATGGTTTTTCATGAGTCCCTTATTTGTTCTGAACACTTAAACTGAGCAGTGTTCTTCAGAAAAACCTCCAGCTCCTGCAAATTATTCAGTTTTCCAGCATCTTTTGTATATTTTAACCCTTTCCAGCAGTGACTGTATGGTTTTGAGATCTGACTTTTTTTACACTGAGGACAATTGAGGGACAACACAACTATTAAAAAAAAGGTTCAAACATTCACTGATGCTCCAGAAGGAAACATGATGCATTGAGATCTGGGGGTGAAAACTTTTGAACAGGATGAAGATGTCCAAATTTTTCTTATTTTGTTGAAATATCTTTTTTTTTATGCTTTTTTCTTTAAGAAGCAACAGAAGATACTTGCATGTTTCCCGGAACACAAATTACAAATTAAGCTTGATCTTCAAATTCCAAATGTTTTCACCCCCCGGCTCTTAATGCATCGTGTTTCCTTCTGGAGCAGCAGTGAACTTTTTTTAAAATAGTGTCCTCAGTGTGAAAAGATGGATCTCAAAATCATACAGTCACTGCTGGAAAGGGTTCAAATATGGAAAAGATGCTGGAAAACATCTATTATTCTGGCGAAAATGAATTTGCATTTTTCAATTAGCCCTTCTGCTCTTTAGACCAAAGCCTAAAACGACCCTTATTTTTAAGCAGAAAACACGCAGTTGTAAATGTGAACTGGTGGATCGACAAGAAGATAATGAATTATAAAACTCTAAAGATATAGCCTACACTAAGATATATTTATATTAGTAAATAAATATAATTGTTAGATAATAAGTGTTTAAATTAATATGAAAAAAGATATAATATAATTAATATAATATAATATAATATAATATAATATAATATAATATAATATAATATAATCTAATATATATAATATAATATAATATAATATAAAAATTGTTACTTTTGAAGCCGCCTGACCCCCCTTCCGTATTTTGGTACCCAAATGTTGACAGGACTGTAGTAGAGTAACCGCTCTTCTCTTTTCTTCTGCACTGCTCTTACTCTTTGCCTCTTGGACATCCAGTCTGACCGCGGGACCTCCCAGTGCCAAAAGGACCAACCATGTTGCAACTTGCAAAAACCCAGAACACCACTAACACACATAAACATCAACAGAGTTCATCACTCTTCAAACCCAGAAGAACATGATCGCAATTCCAACACCACCGAACCTTCAAACCATCAAGACCTTCATTTGAAACTGCATCCGGGAGTTTGTTCAACGGCCAAGGCTATGCTAGTATTGTACATTTAACTAAACAAAACAGAGGTTTAGCATAAGCTGTAGTCCCCATTGTGGTTCCACTCTGGTGGTTAACTGACTCCTTTTCATAGCTTCATTCCATGTTTCTCTAATGGTTTCATCCATTCATTCTCATTTGCCCTTCCCTCATATATATGTGATTTTATGTTTGTTTGTTTGTTTGTTTAGACTAGTTGTGTGTTAGTGTTAAATTAATAAAACTTTTGTGCACAAATTTCTGATTCCGTCACTGCTTATGGATAATGTCCCTTTAATGATCCAATCTTGTTACATGCTCTAATGCACTAGAATTGTAGGAAAGTTATTTTCTGTGGCCATGAAAATATAAGTTCTTGGATTTAATATGAAATTACACTGAATGTTCACTGGACAATCAAAGTGTATATAAATATAAATCAAACAATACGCAATGTTATCATATACTATAAATCAAACAATACCCAACCATATAAAATACAATACATTACAAAATAACACAACATATATACTTAAAAATATTATATTTTATTTATTTATTTATAATTTACTTAAAAAGTAATTAATAGATATAATGACTTGAATGTACATTTTAATTTATATATATATATATATATATATATATATATATATATATATATATATATATATATATATATATATATATATGTATATATATATATATATATATATATATATATATATATATATATATATAATATATATATATATATATATATATAGTATTTGATATAATAAGTATAATATATTATAAATATTGTAAAAAACAGGACATGAAATCATAGAGATGACTCCTGCAACTTTATACTTTGAAAAATGTATTTTGATTGCATAATTATTCATTAAAACATTAAAATTCGTTTTTTTTTTTCTTTATGCCATGACATTTTTGAGTAATTAAACAATCGTTAAGTAATTTCTTGAAATGGTATAAAAGTTTCATATGCAACCAACATTTTTAAGATATTTGTACATTTTAAATTAGATTTAAAATATATATATATATTAATTTTCTTTAACATAATACAAGTCAACACAATTATTTTTCATTGACCCATAGTTGGCTGTACTCAAAGTCTCATGGTTATGATTAAAATACTGAGAATATAATAAAAGTGCTGTTGAAATTGACAAAAACATTTGTGTTTACAACAGCCATGCTGTGAACTGTAGTGACGAACTTACAATGTGATGATGAACATGATAAAAAAGGCAATGACAATCGCCCACTGTCTCGCTGAAGAGAACTCATGATCTGCATTTGTGTCCATGACACCACCCTAATCTCTTCATTAAGTTTATGGCCGGTCAGCCAGCACAACTCTTCACTGCTGCAAGCCTTTGTTGTACGAACTCAGTAGTATGTTTACTAGTCGCCCTTGTCCTGGGGCCACTGCCAAAGTGTGTAGGAGACAACAGAGGACAGTGTGTGCTTGTAAATAACACCATTCTCTCAGCATGCCTGCATGACCATCTTACTATATGACCACCCCCACCACACCTCAAAACATTAGCAGAGGACCCTTCTATGCCCAAGGACTCGTAACCTCTGTGAACTCAGTGCACTGGAAGCTCCCTGTCCTCTCAAAGGGGGCCTGTTAGTCTCACTCAGCTTGTGTACAGCCAGCACACAGCTTGGGTTTTGTTTCTCGTGTAAATTTTGTTCTTTAGCCCTGCCCGTGAACAAGCCTCAGTTGTGTGTGACATAGTCAAGAGAATGGCTTGGTAAAGGCAGAGAAAGAAAGAGCAGACTGTGATGGCACTCTGTCTTTGTGTGGACTTCTGCATTCATGGGCCCATGTGACTCCAACAGCAGGGCCTTTGGTTTGGCACGGCACAACACCAGCACATTGTAAATACCCAAATGAGTTTGGATGGCTAATCGCTGGGCTTTCTTTTCATTTAGGGCTGTAGTTCAGTAGACTTTGCCATAGTAAAATATCTTTGTGGGTGCTGACTTGGTTTTTATACTCCAAGACCAGGGGTGATGTGCACTGGGTTTGTCCCCCTTTTTTTTTGGCTCACTCAGTTTATGAAGATGGATGGATTGATAGAGTGGAGGGATACATGGATGAATGGACAGAGTGGATGATGGATTAAATAACTGACACAGTGGAAGCATGGATTTTTTGTTTGTTTGTTTGTTTTTGGGTTACTACCTTTGTGGCCATGGATGGAGTATATGGATGGATGGATGGATGGATGGATGAGTAATATGGATGGATGGATTAGCACAGTGGATGGATGGATGGATGGATGGACAGAGTGGATGAGGGATGGATTGATTGACATGATGGATGGATCGATGGATGGATGGATTTTTTTATTAGCTCACTTTGTGGCCATAGATGGAGTATATGGATGGTTGGATGGATTGATTGATAGAGTGGAAGGATAAATGGATGGATTGACAGAGTGAATGGATGGATGGAGTGGATGATGGATGGATGGATGGATGGATTGATTGATAGAGTGGAAGGATAAATGGATGGATTGACAGAGTGAATGGATGGATGGATGGATGGATGGATGGATAGATGGATGGATGGATGGATGGATGGATGGATGGATGGATGGACGGACGGACTATATTGACGGATGGAGTATATGGATGGATGGATGAATGGATGGATGGATGAATTGACACAGTGGATGGATGGATGGAGTATATGGATGGATGGATTGATAGAAAGTAGATAGATAGATAGATAGATAGATAGATAAAAAAGAAAGGATGGATAGATGGATGGACGGATAGATAGATAGATAGATATACAGATAGATAGATAGATAGATATACAGATATATAGATAGACATACTGTGTTTGAAATAGATAGATAGATAGATAGATAGATAGATAGATAGATAGATTTTCATAAGTTATTTTGTGTTCCACAGGTAAAAGTCATAAAACATATTTATTTATTTATTTTAGTTTGCATGAAGCCTGTATGACTTACAGGTGTGTTTTTGTTGTTGTTGTTGTTTTGTTTGTTTGTTTGTTTGTTTTACACTGCATTATGTTATTTAATGAAGAGTTCGTAAGTACAGGATGAACAAAGGAGTTGTTCTCAACTTGTAATACAATAAAAAGTTAAATCAAACAGCGCAAAAGAGGGTCTCGGCAGCCTTGGCTCGCCTGCAGCAAATAAGCAGTAGCAGATTTGGGATCTGGCTTTGTTCTGCCAGCTTTTTTTTTTTTTTTTCTGGCTCGCTCTACGTGTTGTCTAAGGGCTAGCGCTGCTTTAAACAGAAGTCCTACTGGGCTCCAATTAAGACCAGGAGAAGAATTAATGAACAAGTCCTCAAGTCAGCCTCAGCTCTCAACTGCTCTATTTATCAGACTGCTCAGGGGGACACATGGTCTCAATTCAAACACACAATTTCTGTCTTCACTAAATTAAATATGTGTAATTTATGTTTTTATAAACATAGATGACCTTGCCATCAGCTATAGAAGTTCTAGTCATTTGAATCTTTCTCATTTTTACCCCTCCTCACTTTTTGCTCTTCTTTATTGTATAGCATTTCATTTCCCAGTATGCCCATGAGCCATGTTCAGGTTTCTCTGCCAACTATAAAATCGGATGGTTGGAGGGCAACTGGGAGAAGAGGGATGTTCCGCAGACACACATGCTGTTCAAAGTATCATTCAGAGAAAATAGCGTCAATAGGTGCAACAGACTGCATCGTTTCTTTTCCCCCCTCCCTAAATAGCTTTGAGTCACAGAGCAGCAATTTAGATATTTAGTTTTTTGTTTTTTCACAGCAAGTTTGAATGTTTCAAATGTTGGATGTTGATTTCCATGCATGACATGCACCAATTTGACAGGTTCCTTGGGAGAAAACCTTGAAGATAGAGATAAAAATAAAAAAGTGAAGATTTACATTTAGTCATTTAGCAGACGCTTTTATCCAAAGCAACTTACAAATGAGGACAAAGGAAGCAATCAAAATCAGCAAAAGAGCAATGATATGCAAGTGCTGTGACATGTCTCAGTTAGCTTAATGAAGTACACGTAGCAAGGGCTTTTAAATAATATAATAAATAAAAAGAAAAAAGATAGAATAGGAAAAGAATAGAGCAAGCTAGTGTTAGAGGTCTTTTTTTTTTTTTTTTTCTTTTTTTTTACATTTTGTTAATTGTATAATAAATGAAAAGAAAACAGATATAATAAAAAAAAATAGAAAGCTTTTTTTTTTTTTTTTTTTTAAGAATATCATTAGAATAGTGAGTGCAAAAGTTAGAGGGTCAAATAAACATGGAAGAGATGTGTTTTAAGCCAATTCTTTGAAATGGCTAAGGACTCAGCTGCTCGGATTGAGTTGGCAAGTCATTCCACCAGGAGGGAACATTTAATTTAAAAGTCGGTAAAAGTGACTTTGTGCTTCTTTGGGATGGCACAATCAAGCGACGCTCACTTGCAAAACGCAAGCTTCTAGAGGGCACATAAGTCTGAAGTAATGAATTTAGGTAAAGGGGTGCAGACCCAGTGGTGGTTTTGTATGCAAACATCAATGCCTTGAATTTTATACGAGCAGCTATTGGTAGCCAGTGCAAACCGATAAACAGAGGTGTGACATGTATTCTTTTCGGCTCATTAAAAATTAATCTTGCTGCCACATTCTGGATTAATTGTAAAGGTTTGATAGAACTGGCTGGAAGACCTGTCAATAGAGCATTGCAATAGCCCAGCCTGGACAGAACAAGAGCTTGAACAAGGAGTTGTGCAGCATGTTCCGAAAGAAAGGGCCTGATCTTCTTGATGTTGAATAAAGCAAATCTGCAGGACCGGACAGTTTTGGCAATGTGGTCTGAGAAAGTTAGCTGATCATCAATCATAACTCCAAGGTTTCTGGCTGTTTTTGAAGGAGTTGTGGTTGATGTGCCTAACTGGATGGTGAAATTGTGATGAAATGATGGGTTTGCTGGAACCACAAGCAGTTATGTCTTGGCAAGGTTGAGTTGAAGGTGATGGTCCTTCATCCAGCAAGAAATGTCTGTTAGACAAGCTGAGATGCTAGCAGTTATTGTCGGATAATCAGGATGGAATGAGAGGTAGAGTTGAGTGTCATTAGCATAGCAGTGGTATGAAAAGGCATGTTTCTGACAGAACCTAATGATGCCATGTAGACAGAGAAAAGAAGTGGTCCAAGAACTGAGTCCTGAGGCACCCCAGTAGTTAGATGTTCCGTCTTGGACACCTCACCTCTCCAAGATACTTTGAAGGACCTATCTGATAGGTAAGACTCAAACCACTGGAGTGCAGTTCCTGAGATGCCCTTTGCCAGTAGGGTTGACAGGAGGATCTGGTGGTTAACAGTGTCAAAAGCAGCGGACAGATCAAGCAAGATAAGTATTGAAGATTTGGTCTTAGGGCTTCAACAACTGAGAGCAAGGCAGTCTCAGTTAATTGTCCACTTCTGAAGCCAGATTGGTTGCTGATAAGGAGGTTGTTCTGTGTGAGAAAGGCAGAGACTTGGTTGAACACAGCTCATTCAAGTGTTTTTGCAATGAAAGGAAGAAGGGAAACTGGTCTGTATTTCTCTAAAAGAGTTGGGTTGAGTGTGGGTTTCTTAAGTAGTGGAGTTATACGAGCCTGTCTAAATGTTGAGGGAAAAACACCAGTGTGGAGGGATACTGTATGTTAATGATGAGAGTGAGTGCAGGTACAACTGCAGGAGAAATGGTTTGAAGGAGATTAGATGGAATAGGATCAAGCGGACAAGTAGTAGGATGATTAGAAAGGAGGAGTTTGAAGACTTCTGCCTCAGAGAATGAAGAGATGGATGTGAATTAGTGTATTTTTGCTGGTGAGATGTGCTTGACGGATTGTGGTGTGGAAAATTGTGCACTGATGTTTTAATTTTATTAATGAAAAATGCGGCAAAGTCATCAGCTATTAGAGTTGATGCAGGAGGGGTGGGAGGAGGAGGACAAAAGAGCGAGGAAAATATTTTAAAAAGCATGCAAGAGTTAGACGAATTGTTAATTTTGTTAAGGTAGTATGTCCTTTTAGCAGTGGAGACATAAGCAGAGAAGGAAGAGAGGAGTGACTGATACACATTAAGGTCAGTAGTATTTTTACTAGTAAGATTTAAAGTAAGATCATCAGTAAGATTTACGTGATGATAATATGTCATCTTTCTTTGAAAACATATAATTACTTTTAAATCCTCTGTGTTTGCTTGTAATTAATCTTGGGACCAAAATTATTATTATGAATAATCAAGGTTTTTTTTTTTTTTTTTTTTTTTTTTCTACTACTACTTCTATCCTGAGAAGTGTGCATTATCTTGCATGTGCTGTGTTATGGTCCAAATGCATTTGTACTAACTCACACTCTTTGCCTTTCAGGTTTCAGCATCCAGCCAAATTTTCCATCAATTTACATATGCATATTGTTGCGAAGCAAGCAGTCCAGAGCACTCCTCCCAGAGACGGAGTAACATAGAGACCCTGATGAAGACAGATCCTTTTGTTAACTTTGCATTCACAAAGGACCCCATGGGAAACAGTGTAAATGCTACTATAGTCTCTTCTCTTAATGTAGGTGTCTCTGTTATAGATTGTTTGCCATTTTGAAAAATATGCAACTGTGTCTTTTGCCATTTTTTACATCTTTGCATGAGGTACCACCAATGCTATATATACTCATACTCATATGTCATATATGCTGATACTCACTACCAGAGATTTTTGCTTTTTTTAAAAAATTTTAGACGTATGTTTGTGTCATATTCATGCCTGTCAGCTTTAGTTTTGTGTGATTAACCTTAGTTGATCATTTCTACTTGATGCACACAAATGAGATAATGCTACTACATCACACATTTACCTGCAAAAAAGCTGTGACATTGTTAATGTTGTATGGCAGGTGAAATAGTATCACCGATGAAAACAGCTAGAGATGTTATTTGGTGCAATTTACTTTTTTTGTTTTTCTCTATGCTGAAATATTTTCTTTTCATCTTTCTACATTTCCTTAGAAAGTGTAAAGGTGTTGATGTGCTATTAGTCCAAAATGTTACAATTTTACAAATGTAGAATGATACATAAGGCAACATATATGGAATCAGTGTTTTTGAACAAATCAGTTCAATGAATGATTCAATGACTCAATCAAACAGACAGCTGCTTGTTTCATTTTGAACAATTAATTTGAGTGAATAAAGCAATGACTCATTCTTAAAGACAGCCACTTGTTTTGTCAATGAATAAAATCATTTTTAACAAATCAGTGGAGTGAATGATGCAACTGATTCATAAAGACAGTCTCTCGTATCAGTAATGTCTGAATCTTTGTTTTTGAATGAATTGCCTGAGTGAATGATTCAATACTTCATAAACAGTCACTTCTTTTTGTTTTTTTAATAAATTAGTGTTTTTGAACTAATTAGTTGAATGAATGATTCAGTGACTAATTCATAAAGAAAATCACCAATTTTAGTAAACAATTAATCTTTTTTTATGAATTGGTTGAGTGAATTAATCAGTGACTTATTCATCAACAGTCGCTTACATTACTGAATGAATCAGTGATTTTGAACTAATTGTTTGAGTGATTTCTCAGTTAATCATTTTGGTGAATGATTCAATGACTCAAAAAGACATAAAGAAGTAAGAACAGAACACTACCATATTAATCTTACTGTTTATTTATATTGCAGAAAAAATAATATGCTTTTTTGAATTCAGCTAGTTACTTACTTGTTTCATTCATGACGGAAATGGTGTTTAAACTACTCAGTTCAGTGAATGTCTCAGTGATTCACTCATGAAGACTTGCCAAATACTGGCATAACAAAGTAACCTGCAGAAAGAGTTCCTGAAGAATCCCCATCAATAATGCAGACAGTCTTGTCTGGAACACAGACACGAACAAACAAAGGCACATTTAACTATACTATAATTGGCTTTTGATGTCGTGGTATGGTCAGCCCTTGCAGTGCCTTACAGTATCCTGTATACCAGTAATCCAAACCCTACCTAGTTATGCCGGAAACCACATCAATCACTGCTGTTTGTGTCAAGCTGTCAGATTTCCTGGCAGTAAAATCGCCTCGTGTGAAAAGAAAGCTAGTGTTTTTGTTTGTTTGTTGTTTTGTGTTCAATCAATACAGTCGCTTTTTCTTTACAAGGCTGTCAGCACTCCATCAACAGCAGATACCTAATATTCCGATTTCATTACCTCCCCCTGTGCTGGCCCTCCAAAGATGGACTGCTCGATATTGGCAAACAAAGCTCACAATGCTCCTCATTCATATTGGGACACCGATTGGGTTGGGTAGTGGGCTGTCCTATAGCTCAAAAAAAAAAAAAAAAACCTGGGTGCTTCTTTTATAAGCCCTGAGTCTCAGAGAGAGAGAGAGAGAGGGAGATGAGGTAATGCAGGGGGAGAAGCAGATAAAGAGCTTTTCTCTTCTCCTCTGCGCTCTCCCTTTTTCACCCTCACCCTCTGTCTTTCTTTCGCTTCCCTCTATCTCCAGGGCACAGACACAGGTATAAAAGAATCACAAATTGTTTTTGGCCCAGGCCCAAGTAAGCCAATCACTGCCTAACCGAGTGATCTCATTCCTATTAAAACCATTTGTTCCGTTCTAAATCCAATATCTGTACTGTCAGTAATAATGCAATTTCAGAAGGAAGCCGCAGAAGGGAGCAAGGACAGGATGACTGGAAATGTGGCTATGGTGTTTCGGTCAATGTAAGCCTGGAAGCAATGCATTGTGAGAGGTTTAATTACAGGAGTCAGTGTTTAGCTAGTTAGCTTAGCAATTAGCTCCTGAAGATAGCTATTGTGTATTTCTCCCTCAAACCTGTTAAGAGGAAAACTTTATACATGGCTAGACTTGAGTGGCCATCAATGTAGGAAAAAAATGCTTTTGTTCACAGGATGTGTAGTTATGATTGACTCAGAAATGTCTGGAATTATTTTCTAATGACAGCATGCGATGGATGCTAATGCTAACAGCTTTCCCCACTTATTTTAAAGTTCCTTGTGTACTAAGGTGGCAAGTATGATGGAATTTAGCAAAACAGCTGAAAATATGCAACTCAAATCAGTGGTCAGACTGCATATTTGTAGTGCATGTTAGCTGTAAAGTTTGAGTTAAGTGTGAGTGTCATGAAATGTCCTGACTGAACTCCCAGCCTGAGTATGAATATTTCATTCTACTGTATCAGTCACTCACTGTCAACTATATAGCAATCCCCAGTTGTTGCATCAACATTTTGTTTCCATGTCTTTTCATATTCTTGACATTTCTTCAACTATTATTGCTGTCTGTGCAGAGCTGTAGCTGCAGGTGTCTCCCATGATGCTGTGTTAATTGTGAGTAGCTGGCTCATATCTGCACAGGTGATCAATAGTGATTTCCCAGAGTACCTAGTAAATCATGAGAAAAGTCAAACAAACATGTATGTAAACAAACTCAGCAGTACTCAACTCCAACACAGCACATGTGATTTGGCTAGTTTACCTCTGAGGACCCGTTCAGAAATAATGCTTTTGTTGGGAGAAATTTTGCAGATATGCCTCCAGACCCTGTTTATGAACTAGGAAGTGCTACATTTTGATTACCTGCCTGTTTTCGAACGGAGCCCTTTTGTAATTTGCTCTAAAAAAATAAGGCTGTTGGTAAAAAAAGTCATTCACATTTGTCCTTAAAAATTATAGCTTATTTGTAACAAGTTTTTGTGCTGGCTCTAGTCTTGGGAGTATTCAGTAGACTGTGTTTTTAACCTAATCATTTTAATTCAAAAAAAAAAATCACATCAAATTACATCACATTCGAATCGAGACGAGTCAAGTAAAATAAGTTGTAGTCAAAAAGTCACATCACTTTGACATCCATCTGCATCGGGTGGTGACCAGTCAATTAAAATGAACCTAGTCTTGAACACCAAAGTTGTAAGTAGCAAGAAAAATAGCTAGCCTAGGCTCAATTATATATATTTGGTCACATTTAATCCTAATAGACCAATCCTAAAATATTAACTAACTATCAACTATACATCCCCACAAAACAAACCACTAAACTGCTGCTTATTAATAGTTAGTAAGGTACTTGTTAAGTTTGGGTGTGGGGTAGGATTTAGGGATCTAAAATATGGTCATGCAGAATAAGGGATTAATGTGTGCTTTGTAAGTTCTAATTAACAGCCAATATGCTATATGTGTTATGCATGCTCATAAGCAACTTAATATTTAGAATTTAGAGTGCAGTCTCTAAAGGCCCTTCACAGTGCATGCTACTGGATATCTTTCTCCAGGTATTATATACTTCATTGAAAAACACTACTACGGTATATTAAATTACATTAATTAAATAACAATTATATTAAACCATATTATGATATTTATATATTTAATCTTAATAAAGACCTATTATAATATTTGATATAATCATGATTCGGTTTCTATGCTAAACATAATCAGGTTGCAAGACGTAAGGTTTAAAAATAGTGCATATGGTAGACCTTTTCTCTTTTTAAGTATAAAAAAAGACTTCAGTAAAAGTTGTTCATTGATATCATATTTTGAGGCACAAGTATTTTTCTAGGTAACTAACTGGTTATGCATTGTCTATTTTAAGTAATATCTGTTGGGTTTACTTTGGAAACTCAGTTCCATGCAAACAATACTTTATTCAAAGTTGCATTACACCCATGCCAGGTCCCTTTCTGGTATCCCCACATGAATACCATGCAAAAGAAACCATATTTATCTTTTTAGCTCATTCCATATGTTTGGGTACTGAATATAATTAAATATTTTAAAGCAAGTCAGTCCCGATGGATGAAAAAGGCTATTTTTGAAATCAGAAAGAAAAGGCATTTGCCCACTTCTCTCCTCAACTGGCTCCTGAAAGGGTTGAATAGCTCTTGTCTAGAGAATAGCGATGTTCAGAACAGTAATAAGCTGAATGATTTGCACACAATGAATCATATGTGGCGTAAATGGCCCGACTGGTTCACTGAATATATTGTCATAGCAGAGCGAGGATTGCTGCTTCATAAAAGCCATTGATGCTGGCTAAAGTCTTTATAGTCATCTTTTACGAAACAAGGCTTGGCTGGACAAGGGTCATCTCGAATGAATTAGAAGGCCAGGCTTGATTTATCTGCTGCCATGGACAGCCACTCTCATGTGTGTTTGGCTGCTAATTAGCGCCGTCCCTCCTCTGGAGTGTCACCTCAGCAGGCCCACACAAATGGACAGTGCTTCATCTTGCCCAGAAAAGAAGGGGTTGCCACAAAGAGGGTCTTAAATTACAGCTGTCACTTTAAACACGGGGTCGCCCAGGGCCCGCTGCATGCTGGGAAACCTTCAGGAGGCCTCTCTTTGTCTGAGGGGGAAGGCTGGTCACAACAAACAGCCGTTCCTTCACGCTGGCTGCTTTAAATCCCCCTCTCTCAACCTCCTGAACGGACACGGCTTGAGGCGCAGCATGCTTAGGAGTAATTCAGGCTCCATCCGAGTATATCACCATGCTGTAATCCATAAATGCATGAATGTCCGAAAGGAAAGAGATGGTGACGCTGCAAAGAATACAGTAGAAAGGAAGTGAGGGATGCAGGAAGGAAGAGATAAATAAAATGGCAGACCTTACTTGTGTGGCCCCATTGTGAGGCCGAGACAGAAAGGCTAACTGATACCGCTGCCTGAAGAGATGGGAGAAACCATTCTAGATGTGTTTCCTTTTCTAGTTGGACTTTTGGTTCTCCCTCATTGTCAGTATCTGTTCTTTTCACACCGCTGCATGTGCCGACTAAGAGCAAGAGTTGAAGTTCAAGACTGGTTTATACATTTCAGTGTGGCTTATCGTCCTCCCTGAGTGTGGTACCTGACATTGCGGTGGTCAGCTTTCCCTCCCATGCTCCTGTAGGTGGGCATTAAGAAAAGGTGAAAGAAAAGAGTTATAAAATCTTTCCTCACATTTTCTTACATCTTTTGAACCTGTATTCATGCTGATGAATCTCAGAAGTGGCTCCCCTACCTCGCACCCCAGCTCCAGATAATGTATTGTCTCAGTAATTGGTCTTGAAGTTCCCAGGAACTTGCTCTCTCACTTTTAACAACGATAAAGACTCTATTGCAGATGGTAAGGTTTGGAATCATTAAGATCCTCCTTTAATCTTCTGTCTACGTGCTGAATGTTTTAGGTGTATGAAGGAGGTGTGCTCCATAGTGAGAATATATTCCTGGTAGTAGTGCTCACAGTTCATCTCAAGTTCACTGTCAGACCTGTTTCTCTTATCACGTCTCTTCTCCAGAGGGTTCTCATGTAGAGGAGTTTTAACTTCGTATTCTCATCCTTTAAAATCAATATTGAAATATCATTAATCACTGGGATTTTGAATAATATACACTGGCTATGTCTTAGGTTTAGCCTGTTTTGTGATCTCCCACAGGACATTCATCAATTTCCAGAGTTGAGAAAGCAACTTGGCAATGTAGAAAGCTAGACTCAGTAGATTAACTTGTGATTTCAATTTAGACTGTTCCACAAACCCATTCAGAGTGTTTTGCTAACTACTGTAGTTTGATTTATTCAATGAAAGAAACTGACTCAAAAGAGTAAGTAGTCCAGGCCAAACCATTCTCATTCCAAAAACTGAAGCATGGTCAAGCGTCAAGGGTGTACAATCCTGCTCCTGGAGGGCTGACGCCCTGTTGACCTTATTTCCAACTTGCCCCAACACACATGGTTGAAAGTTTCTAGTGAGTTTGAAGAGCTTGATTAGCTGGTCCAGATGTGTTTAATTGAGTTTGGAGCTAAATGCTACAGAACAGTGGCCCTCAAAGAACAGGTTTAGACACCCATGGTCTTGTGCTTGACTATTAAGATGATGAAGCAGGGCTCTTTAACTCCAGTCCTGGAGGGCCACTGTCATGCAGAGTTTAGCTCCAATCCCAATCAAACTCACCAGTGATCCTGAAGACATTGATTAGCTTGTTAAGGTGTGTTTAATTATGGTTGGAGCTAAACTGTGCAGGACAGTGGCCCTCCAGGACAAGAGTTGAAGGGCCCTGTGCTAAAGTGAACCCTATCAACAAAGCAGGAATGCCATTGCTTTTAATAGGGAACTTCATTAGAGAGATGCAATGGGCATAGGAATATCATTCAATTATATATAGGGGTATAATTTTGTCCCTATGACATCTGTGTTGGGGTATCCGACCCCTACCCCTAAACCCACAATAATTTTATTTATTTTACACTATTTAGACATTGTGAGCACTTATCCCGACCCCTACCCCTAAACCTAACCATTTAACAATATAAAACAAAAGATATAACAAGCAGATGCAAGCATAGTTGGTTTATGCTGTTTAGGTCCTGGTGCATAAGCACAGCCATTATGAACCTGGATAACATGCATGTTATTTAGTTGATTCAGGTTGACCAAGGCAGACTTTCTAACTTCTGAAATGAACTATTACCAACCAAAACATAATATATCAACATGACCATAAAAATATGTCTGACCAGATGATACTTAACACTAGTAAAATATTTGCAAAGTGTATAAACGATGATATCGCAACATGATTGTAAAAATATTTGCAGGGAAAGTGTATAAACGCACATAAATACATAAATACTTCACAAATTAAATATATAGATTATTTTAAAAAAAGCAATGCTAGCACCTCCACATTGAGAAATGTACTGTAATTAATCTAATAGCTTTGCTACTTCTGCTCAATACTGCAAATACCCTTTAGTTTTTTTTACATGTGTATATATTTTTTAAGATTTTATGGCAAATTCAGTGAGCTGACTGTACAGTTGAATGCACATTCATCAGCATTTTATTTCATTAGTGAAAGAGGCTATTCTCCAAGCCCTTTTTACTATAAAGAGCATTTGTTCTGTGCTCTATATGTAACACAAGCCACTGTAACAGTCCTTGGCAGTCTGAGATACTGGCCCTCTTTCCCTGCAGTGTACAGTAAATACCATGTTCAGCACATTAGCGCAGCTATACCTGCCCTCCTCACTGGCAG